>NW_018165258.1:461267-515673 GCF_001263595.1 Phalaenopsis equestris | reverse complement strand
AAAATTCGATATTTTATCATGGTTGATTTTAGTTTTAGTTTTGGTTTTGGTTTTGTGGCTATCCTGATAGTCTTAGTTTTCATGCAGGGTGACATTGTTGTTTAGCATGCAAGTTTGTATAAGCACAAAAGTATAGCATAAAAGTACAAGAAAGATGACACTGAAAACTATAAAATTGTACCTGGCGAGTCTTCTCGTTCCACCACCTCAAACACAAAAGGCATGTTAAGGCAGTTTATATGGAACAATGAAGTAAAATTTTGACGACCTACCTAACCCTAGCTCATGTCTTGGTGGGTCATTATTATTTTGATTAAGGATGATATTTATCAAGCAAAACATATTAAGCTTAGTAGTTCTCCGAGGTATCCAACAGGTTAAGAGGAAGAAGCAGGTTCATGTTTCCCTCTTATCACCCGGTGAAAAGACTCCAGCTCATTTAAACCTATTATGTTGCTTAATAATTCATCCTATGAACACCCTAATGCTCAATGAACATTGATGTATCAATTATCCCTAAGAGTAAGGTAATTATCATATTAATTTTGAATATTATGTGGGTGAAGACCCCTAAAGAGGCAAGTTAGCGTTATTGGAACACTTAGCCAAATTTTGGTCCTATTTGAGCTTATAGTGTTTAAAAGATGTTCTAATTTTAATTGTGTTTGTTTTTCTAATCCTCATTTAATCAGTCTTGATTTAACTTAGATTACTACTAAGCCGTTATGACTTAGGTGAGTGTCTTAATTAGTTTTGAAAATGCTAAGCTTTAGGTGATCATGATTTGAATTTCATTTGAAAATCAAATGGGGGTATTACATTGATCAATTATTGACTTCAAAAGTCATACCCCTAAGTCCTAGGTTCATTTTATTTTAATAAACTTCTAAATTTTAATAATCTAGAAATTTATTAACTTATCTTTTTAATTAAGAAAGTTAGGTTGGTTTATACCAATTTACCCCTTATGTTTCAAACATCCAAATAAACTGATTAAGATCAGAGGTTTCCCTTTCCCTCCTTGAATTAAGCCTAAATGTTAATTAAGGCTAAATTTCCAAAATTACACATTTGCCCCTAAGGCTCTAACTCTTCATAATTCATCAAATTTAATCCAAATAACTTTGCGATTTTTGTCCTACCTCATTCATGGGTCAATTAAGACATCAGAGGAGAAAATGTGATTTAAAATGTTAAGACATCAGAGGAGAAAATGTGATTTTTGAAAATTTAATTTAATTTATAAAATTATTTTCATGCAAAAGTAGGATTTTTCAAAGAAAATTTCTAACTTGACCAAGTTACATCCTAATCCCTTGAAATTTTTACTAGAGGTCGACCTAGACCACAGAAGCCTTTGGACAAATTTTAGAATTTTTTGAACTTTATTTGAATTTTAAGAATTATTTTAAATTTTGGGGTATTTATTCAACATAAAAAAATTTAAATGGGGAAAATTAAGTTTTGTATTTTTGAAAAATCTTCCCGAGGTCAGAGAACCCAATGGAGAAAATTTTATATTTTTTTGAGTTTTATTTGATTTATTGGAATTATTTTAGGGAAAATCTATTTTTAGCCTTTAAAAATTATTTTTATGTTTTAAAATTCACTATCTTTATTTAGAAAATTAGGAAAAATATCTTAATTGTTCCTAAGTGCTTATGAACAATTTAGAACATTTCCATGAATTTTATTATTTTTGTGATTTTTATGGATTTTTTAATTATTTTAAATATTCAAAATGGGTCCAAAAATCAAGTTTTTATTTCAAACACCATTTTATTTTTATAAAATACTCCTGATCATAGAGAACTCAGAAAAATAAGTTTTTGAATTTTTTTAGTTATATTTAGATTTTAAAAAATAATTTAAGTGCCAAAAAAGACATTTATCTTTAAAAATCAACTTAAGTTACCAAATGAACTAAAAATGCTTTGAAATTTTTATGGTGAGTTCTCTGAATCTTAAACGATAGTGGAGATAAAAAATTAAGTCATTTTGTTATTTGTATTTTTCAAAATTAATTATCTTAGTGATTTAAGGATTGTAAAGATTAGGTGTATTTTGAATGACTTGGCTCATGAGAAATTTTTCTAAAGGTTCTCTGGTCATCATAGACTTTTCAAATTTTCTTGGATTTTTCTAAGTAACATGCTAATTTCCATGATTAATTTAAGGCTAATTTCGGATTTTTCTAAGTAACATGCTAATTTCCATGATTAATTTAAGCAAATAATACATATAAACTTGAAAAATATGGATCTCTATCTAGGGACCTCCTTTCACTTTGAAAAAAATCAGAACATATTCCCTAAGATAGAGGTAACAACATGCTAAAATTTCAATCCGTGGTGATATGCCTGTATGAATGGAAAATCAAAACATTCAAATAAGTGTTTAATTAGTTAAAAATAAAATTTGCTTCACATGGACTTAAAATTATTTCCACATTATTCTCCTCTGTTCACTGAGCAATAGGATATTTTTATTTTATTTTTATAATTTTTCCTATGATTTTTCTACACCAAGATATGAATTTTTAAAGCTAGGGCTATTTTCTGTTTTTTTAAATTCCCTATTTATCTATTTAAGCGTGCAGTAATGACTAGATCCTAGGCAGCTCTAAAGACACACGTGGCGCGCTCTAGTTGGACGCCGCCATCCATGTAACCGTTGCCTCGACTTGAGGTTCATGTAAGGAAACGCTATCAGCTATCCGGCTTGATCTCCTCCATCCATCCGATACACGCGTGATTAGACGGCTCCCCTTCATCGTCCCCGATAAAGTGATCCTGTGATCATCCACACTAAAACCCTAAGATCTCGGTCTCGGCCTAGACTTACTAAAACCCTAAGATCAACCAAATCACTTTGACAAATCACTTTGAGTTTAATCCTATGGACTCGTCTAAGTGAGACAAACATATCCATATGGTAATCATACAATTAAATCAAGTCTAATTAAATGGAGAATCCAAATAGGCTCAAGAGGCAAGAGGCAGAGGAGATCAATACTTTGGCTCTGAGAAGGGAAGCTTTGATCAGAGAGTCTCTGCACGTTCATTGGGGTCCAAAGAAACTAGGGATTAAGCCTCTTGCTATGGTGAAATTCCTAGACTCAAATTTGACCAAGGCCGATTTCAGGTGTTGATCGAAGTCTATACTAGGGGCTCTATGGAATTGGGATTTGATGGGGGCTTTGGCTTCTTTCAAAGTTTTAAAGGCATGGGTGAGTTTAATTTGAGATTAGTGGAGTGTAGAGGTGTGGAGAGCTTTGTCCTGTCTTCGACAAGGTTTTGAGCACAAAAATTGGGCTCCGACAAGAGGATTCAGGGCAATTTGGTGGTTGGGTTTCACTAAGGAGGTCTCAAAGAGGCTTTGGGATCAATTTTGGGAAGTCTCTTAGAGGAATTTCAACTCTCTCTTGATGGTCGTGGAGGGGAGCTTTTTATAAAAATGGCCTTAGGCTTGCTTCCATGGCCAATTGGGGGATGAAATGTGATGCCTAGGTGGAGGGCAGAGAGGCTCTAAGCTTCAATTTGGATGAGGTGGCCTCTACGTTTGAATTGGGTTTAATTCCATGGAATTAGCTCTTAGTTTAGCCATTTTTCGGCCACTAGGTTGACCGACCGGCCAGGGGAGGTGGCTAGGGAGGTCAGGTGGGCCAGGGGAATATGTCACAGGACCAGGTGAATATTTCACAACAATTTAATGATTTTAGGCTTTGTTTTTGCCAAAATATCCAAGGCTTAAAAAAATATGGAATTAAATCCCTTGATTTAGGGGACCTTTGGTACATGGCTTGGTTTAGGTGGTTTTAAGAGGTTTAGGCTGGCCACTAGGGTCCGACTAATGGTTGTGTAGTCATTAATTTGGTGACTTTGCGGTAGTTAGGCCATCTTTAGTGCATGGGTTCAATGTGGGTTCAAGTGATCACAGCTTGGGTTTGGGCTAGGCTAGCCATATAAATTGGCCTAATTTATTGATCAACATTGTGTAGATGATTATTATAAAGATTTTTGGTGAAAGTTTGAAGTGATTTTGAGTTCAATTGGAGGGATTTTTGAAATTTAGTCAATTTGGGCATGTTGGGCTAGACATGGGTCTAGGTTGGGATAGCCTTGGGCTAAGTCCAAATTGAAAGGTTGACATGATCAAGGAAGATGTTGTGAAGATTTTTCATGAAGAGATTGAGTGGAAATTTTGGGGCTAAGGCCATCAATTTGGTAAGATTTTGAGACGTGGCCAATTTTGGGCAAATTTGGGGCTTTTTGGACTTAGGTTGAAATCAAATGAAATTGAGGCCACACCAAGGCTAATTTAAGGTCAAATTTGATGTATGGGGATGTGATGAATGTTCTTCAACAGAAATTGTGGCCAATTGAGTGGGCTATTGGTTCAATTTGGTGGAACCAAGTCATGGGGCCAAAATTGGGGTTTTGATCTAAATCAAAATTGGGTTCAGGTGATGGACTAATTGAGCTTGGATTTGGTATATATTGGTCACATAAAGAGTGGATTTGAGTTTAGAATTGAAATTGAGGTAAATTGAGACCAATTTGATAAACATTTGGAGTGATTTGGGGAAAATATGGGCCTTTAAAGTGCAATTTGGGGGTTTTGATCAAAGATGGTCAAATTGTACAAATTGGGTCATGTGATAGTTGAGAAAAATGAAATTAGGAATATTTTAGAGGTTTTGAGAATTTTTGGAATTTTTTAGAATTTTTGGAATTTTGGGCTAAGGAGGGGGCATTTTGGTAATTTGGCCAATTTTGGTGATTTTGGGTAGTTTGGGTGTTTTCAAAGTGTTTAAAATGCTTTTTGAACCAACTTGGGTATTTTGGGTAAATTTGGGAATTTTGGCCAAATTCGGGGTCCAAGGGTATCTAGGTAATTTCGGGGAATTTAGGGGCAAAAGATAGGTTGGGTATCTTGGTAGAGTTGGAGTGCCAACCACCATCAATAAGCCATGGACCAATGGAAACCCCATTTTGGGTCCTCTATCTAATGATCTTAGCTAAACACTAGCCTAGGGCTAGTGGGTTTAGGGGACCACCTACATGAGTCTCCTAAAAGTATTGAGGGACCAAAGCCTAGAAGTTTATGTTTAGGATTGTGAGTGATTGTGAGTGCAAATATGTACCTTAGTCCCTAGACTAGTACCCAGGGTCAACCCTAAGGCCTAGTAGTCCTAAGTGCTACTCATCTTGAGTTCCCCCATAATGACCCGACCTACTAAGTACTAGAGGTTAGGACCAATATGTGGAGCTTCAAGTTGAGTAAAGAGGAGTGTAGAATTTCTATTGGTGAGGGTTCCTTTTCTAGTTTTCTAAGACTAGTCAATAGGAAAGTCCTATGGCTAGACCTTAGGCTACTAAAGAGAAAAAAGTAAACCTCAACAAAAAGTGAGGTTAACAAACACCCATAAGAATGACACCATATAGGCTCATATACAGAAAAACATGTCACTTGCTAATTGAGCTGAACATAGAGCCTCCCAGGAAATTAAAGAGTTTAATTATAATTTGAAAGATGTTGAGGATAAGTGATTACTACAATTAAGTGAGCTTGATGAATTGAGAAATGAAGCTTATGATAATGCCAATATTTATAAAGAGAAAATAAAATTTAGGCATGATTAGAAAATTCTATAAAAGCATTTTGAGCCTAGACAAGAAGTCTTGCATTATAGATTGAGATTGAAATTATTTCCAAGAAAACTTAAATCCATGTTGTTAGGATCATTTATTATGGTAAAAGTATATCCATATGGAGAAGTTGATATTGAAGATCCAAAAACTAGGAGTGATTAAGGTAAATAGACATAAATTAAAATCTTACAAGAATGGAAAGGTTCCTGCATTTAAGGAGATCCTAATGTTGGGTCAGACTTAAGCAAAACAATGGTTATGTCGGGCTGATAATGTTAAACCAAGAAATTTATGGGAGGCAACCCATAGTTATCAGTATGATTTGGATTTGAATTTTTGTTATGATGATTTATATATAGTGATTAAGAGTCTTATACAATTTTGTTGGCATAAAACATTATTATAATAAAGGACTTGAAGAGTGGAAGAAAGAAATTTGAAGATGGAGAATGTTGGTTTAACACTATAGCGCAAAATCAGGCGCTATAGCACCACAGTTTGAATAACTCCTAAAAACTGACAAAAATTCAGTTTCTTTTCTTCTTCCTCTTTATAAAACCGCCTAGGATGAGATTTGAAGTATCTCTACGACATTCCTAAGTATTCTAAAAAGATTTGAGAGTGGAAATTTCATTTGAGAGATCATGGAGAGCAATGTCAATGGGAAATTTGGAGAGAAAAAGTTATTGCATAAGGATGCTCAAGCATATTTCAATGGATATCTTGCAGTAAGTTTGGAGTGCCTCATGGAGAAACTTAAGAATATTAAAGGTGACAATTGTCTTCTGTATTCAAGGGTTAAAAAGTTGTTTCTCCATTATGAGCATATGGATTGGCAGTTGAAACTGCAATTTAATAGTTTGACGTGCTTTCAAGATAGTCAAGTGACTATGTATAACACCAACAAGTGGATCGACGATAAGTTTGCTAAGGAATTTCCTCGTGCTCCTTTTTACCATTGTTATGATAGAAATTGTTTGGTGAGTGGAAAGAAGATAATCGCCACTGATCTGGAGTGGTCATAAAGGCAGTTTTTATATCGATATTTCTATTCTTAATGTTGTGTTATTCATCGTACTGTGCCTATAGTATTCATTTAAGGACTTAGAGTAGTTCGCATTGTATGTGTTGTATGAACATCTGAGTGATGTCATGTAGTCTGTGATGTTGTATTGAACTTATTATTAATATAAGAAAATGTTTTGTTGTGTTGTAAAAAAGTGGCCTTATGTATTCAAATTAGAATTTGCTAATTTGAAATTTTGGATTAGTGACAAACACAATAAGTTAAAAATTGTCTTTTTTACGCTTGGTTTGTCTCCTTCCTCCATTTTTTGCAATTTTCTACCCTAGGGCTTGAATTTGTGCTTGATTGGCTTGGAGATAGGCTTCCAAACTTTGTATTTCTTCATCTCTAGGTTAGATCTTCACCCTAGCTTTGAAAGATTTTGATTTGACAATAGATTTCACCCACATTATGGATTTGAAAATTAGAAGATTTTGAAAATTAGAAGATTTTTAGAAGATTTTATGAAAATAGTGTGAAATCCATGGTTAAATGATTATTTATATTTTGATTGAGTCTTTAGGAGCCTACTTGAAGTTGAGATAGTGATTTTTGGAATTTATTTTGAAATTTTTTTAGATTACATGTTGCTCCTAAAATGAAGAGAGGAAAGGAAAGGGCAATCTTTGATTCTGATAAGTTTGCCAGAATAAGGGCACGAGACAGATATGTGGATCTACAATCAAAAAATTTGATTGCAGAATGCAGTTTTCTATGTCCTAGTGGTAGTATTGAGTACTTGATTGAGAGCGACATTGGGAAGATTTTTGTTATTTCACTGTTATTTCTGTGATTTCTCTTATTCGTGAAATTTATGCCAACTTGCCCGAAGAATCAAATTATTTGGTTTTTGTGCGTGGGCAATATGTGGATATTAGTTCTGTTTGGATTAACCACATATACCAACTGTACAGTGTTCCTACCTACTTCTTTTCAGAATTTCATCCTACCGACGTTGAATTAGATGAGATTATGAGATCTTTGATAGATAGAAATGGAGTTCAAAAAATTTAGAATGGGTGACAAGTGAAAAAATTTATTTTTCAAGAATTAATGTTCATTCTCGAGCCTGACTATGTTTTATCTCTGGAAGATTATTGCTTACCAACCATTTTAGTAAGGTGACCCGTGAGAGAGTCACTTTGAAGTATTGTAATCAGATGAAGAAATCTATTGACATTGGCTCCTCATTTATACCGACATATTTGCTTCTTCGAGAGGAGAAACTAAAGAAGGTTTGGGCTACCCATCTCTTATTACTACTTTGTGTGCTAGTTCTGGAGTGAATTATGAGACTTTGGAAGAAACTTTACCATCTCATAAATCAATTAAAAAAACAAATTTGGAAAAAAAATGAGAGACATCTTGGGACTAGACATAGGACTAGAGTTAACATATCTTCAACTTCAGCTTATACTACTACTTTTACTCCTACTTCTAGACCATCTGCTTCTGAGTTTGTTTCTCTGAATTTTCTTATGGAACAAAAGATGATTCAACAAGGATATATCATAAACCTACATAACCAAGTGAAAGGGTTTGAGTCTCAATTGTATCATTGTGATGATATTATGATGAGGAAGATTGAGCATGATTTTTCTTATAATGAGGATATGTGGAGAAACATGGGAGGTGACCATTCTGTGGAATTTATTCCCTACTTTCACAACATATCGACCTTCTGATATGGATTAGGACATAGATCTAGGTGATGTTGATGGTGGTGATGATGATGATGTTGGAGATGATGAAGAGTGATGTTTAGTGTGGTATTTTCTTTCTTTTCCTTGTGTTTGAAAATTTGGACTTTGTAATGTTAGTGATTTGTTGTGCTTATGTGTAATGTGCTTGTATTTAATTTTTATTAATATTTTTTTTCTGTTAAACTGTTAGTTCCACTGTCTATTTTTTGCTCCAAATTAATTGCTAGAATAGTGTTTATTTTATTATTATGCAAATTAATCTTATGTTTAACACTACTCAGTACCTGTCTTTTCTACTTCTACCTCTATTAGTTTCCCTATTTTTAAAATTTCAAAAAATTTTCTCTTCCTTCATGAACTTTCCTGCTTTAAACTAGTTTAAAAATGTAAGTTTGGGGAGAGGAGAGAATTCTTTTTAAACTAAACTTTATTTTGTCCCCAGGAATTGTATTTTTCAAAATTAATTTTAACATAAGCTGTGGTATATAGAGTTAACCTTAGAAAACTATATTTTTTATTTTATAAAAATTGTAGAAAACCTAAGAAAAAGTTTTTAATAATAATGGTTAATTCTAGAATTATGATATTTAATATGAAGGGTTTGGAGTTATGCTTTTGCTATTTAAAGTAAAGAATGTTGTTTTTTTGAAAATATTAAAGATCTTAGATTTATACTTGAAAAGAAAGAATTGAGAATTTATGAAAAATCTTAAGCTAATACACATTTGTTAAAGTAAAGAAATATAAGTTGTTTTTAACTTTAAGAGGATATTGGAGTTCAAAATTATTAAAGGCTGTCAAGATATAGTAATTCTCACATGACATAAAAAAAAGAGAGAAAAAGAAAGGATTGGAAATAATCCTATAAGAAAAAGAAAAATAAAATCAAAAAGAAAAAAAAATTATGTGAGGAGAAGCTTGAGGAGATGCCTAATCAAAAATTGGCTCTACTTGAATCAACATAAGGAAAGAAACTTAGTTACATTTCTAACTTGACTTAGAAGTATTAGCACCTTTACTAATAAAGTTTCATGCAATTCTTTTTCTGGAATTTCTTATAAGTATCTTAAGTATGACTAATTGCAGTTATTTTTAAAATAGATATAAAATCATAATTTTTAAATTTGACTACTAAATGTTCTTGTACTTTAGTTTTTAGCCTGAGTTGTTAAAAAATTTTCAGAAAGTTTCACTATAGAATTTATAAAATAAAAATTATGGAATTCTTTAACTTAAATTTGCTACCACATGTTATAAATTTTATAAATAGTATAAGGAGATACTTGACGAAAAGTAATGCTTAAGTTTTGGGGAATTGATCCACCTCAAAATAACCTATTTTTAGTGCATGTTTTATAAGACTTTTATGTAAATTTTTGATGATATTGTACTTTAAAGGAAATTCTTTGCATGTTTTTGGTTTTTGGTACTTGGAATAGACATTTAGAGGAAATGAGGAAAAAATTGAGCAAAAATGATGATTTTTTTTGTGGCGCTATAGTGGCACCTCTTGGCGTCATAGCGCCATCGGTGCCCAGGACTGGCACTATAGCTCCAGTAACTACCTTTCTAGATGATACATCAAATTTGGCTAAATTTTGGAGGGGTTTTTGAAGCAGCCCTCGGTTAATTTTTGCTGCCTATTTAATGCGAAGGATTTGGCTAAATTTAGAACTTTTTGGAGCCTCAGAACTTCAATTGGGCGGCAATAGAAAGTTAGGTTTTGCATATTTTGTGTTCAAGTGTAGGTGTGAGTGTGCTTTAATGTGAAGAAGTTTGGAGATTGCTCAGAGGAAACTCTAGAAGTTTGCTTGGGGAGAAGACGAAATTTATTTTGTATTTGTGTTTGAGTTTTTGTTGTAAGACTTGGATTTTAATGCAAATAGTTCATTTTTGTTTAATCTCCATGAATCTGAGTAGTTTCTTTTCTTTCTTCTTGCATATGGCACTTAATATTTTAGGATGAGAATGACTTAAAGAGTTTTTTTACTTTTAAAAAATTGTGATGGTATTTTCACCGAATCTTCATTTACTAATCGTGATGGTATTTTCACCGAATCTTCATTTACTTTGCAAACTGGTCACATGTGAGGTTAAAATCCATTGAGAAACATAATGACCTGGGAGGGCTATGATTTCATATGACTAGTGGATACCACACTTCATTCTAGGCAGAGCCATGGCGATCACCTAAGGGGGAGTACAAATAAATAGAGAGATAAGTTTTGATGGGTATAGAGTTGGTTAGATCTAGAGTGGCATGCTATGTTCTTATCTGTTTGGCTTAAGGTATAGTAACTTGATGTTGGGATTCAGTAATTATGATGGCATAGGCTAAGGGCATCTTGAGGTGAAATACTAGATAACACTAATGTGGAGTCGAGATGTTAAGGAATTGGCCCTAAGTTAGCTAATGTTCTTTGCAATCACTGTGGGGTGGTAAAGATTAAGATATGCTTCTCTTTGTCACAATACTACAGTTTTGTCTTAAATCATTTGAATCCTACATAGATTAAAATCTCTTTGCAAGAGGAAAGGCTTTTCCATAATATCCAAACTTGTTGTTTCATTTTGTTAAGCTTTTACATTTAGTTGTTAATTTCTTATTAAGCTCTTTTAATAGTAATTTTGGTAAGCATATCATTTTAGTTTTTGATCTTTTTAAATTACAATTTAAGTAGGATTTTGGTAAGTTAATTTTGAGTGTTACTGCATTCCTTCTAGGATCGATATTGGGGTTTTTAAAGAAAATCTTATGTTACTTGAAAAAATAGATATACTTGCGTAGTACCCCTAGTGTGAAAATATATTATATAGTTTATAAATAATTGCAATAGTTCACACTAGCTGCTAGATATAAATTCCGATATATTTTCTGGCATAATTAAAGAGATTAAAAATACACGTAAGTGCGATTTGGGTCACACACATTAGCATTTTCGTCGTTGCCCTACCCACCTAGACCTCAAACTTACAGAAGCTCGATGATCCATATGTGGAAAAAACAAATATCCTCTATTGCTCACAAGGATTTAAATACCTCAGAGAAGACTCAAATCCATTAGCATTTGGTCAATTAATGTAGGATAAGCAGTATAGGGCATTTATATTGATTTACGTAAATTATCGGGTCCCGAGGCATAGCTTGGTGGGTTCCTAAATATTTTGATGAATGATTTTCTAGAAGAAAGTATAATAAGTCCAATTGTACTTCAAAATATCAAAAAATTCATAAAGGTGTTCAGGGAACAATCCATATCAACTTTTAGACCTTTGAAATGTTTTGAGTTCAATTGAACTTATTATATTGTTCAATTAATCATATGAAGTTAAATTAATTTTCAATGAATTAATACACCCTGTGCTCAATGAACCTTAACATCTTAATTATCCAAAGAGTGGAGTACACCGACATTCACTTAATGTTTTATTTAAGAGTTATGTAAGCAGATGCTCATAAGAGAAAACTCAAGTAATTAAAGCTCTTTCACCGACAATTAAAGTTGGGTCTGTAGTGCTTAAAGGTATTCATTAATGAAACATGTTACTCTTTTCTAAACCTCATTAAACTTAAACAAGTTTAAGTTTAAGTATCAAGCCTAGCTCACTACCAAGCCCTTAAATCCAATCTTAAAGGTAGATTTGTAATTATCAAAATGTTAAGTGAAATTATTTCTTATTGAAAGATCCCACTTATCATCTAATCACCAATTTGAGGCTCCAATTGAGTAAATTATTATCTTCTTAGCTTAAGAACACTACCTTAGTGCCATCCAATTAAGCTAGCTTCCAAGCCTCAAGAATTTATAAAATTACAATTTTACCCTAATTATGAAAAAAGTGACAAGTTGGTTTCTACTTATTAACCCATGATGTTTCAAACATTCAAAAGAGTTTAATATGATCAAAATTACCCATTTACCCTTTGGTTAATCCTAAAATATAATTATGACATCAAAATCCAAAATTACAATTTTGCCCCTAAGTTTCTCCACTATAACTCATTAAATAAAACACAAACGAATTAAAAATTTTTGTGGAACCTCACACATGGGTCAATTAAAATATCAGAAGAGAAATTATGATTTTCTAATTTTTATTTAATTTTGAATAATTATTTTAGCTCAAAAATAGAAATTTTTAATGTTAGTTTATTTAATTAATCAAAGTAAAGTTTACGCTCTTGAGAAAATTATTTGAGGTTCACCTAGTTTAAACGACCATTTTGACCAAATTACATGATTTTTTAAATTATGTTTTAATTATTATAGTTATTTACATATTTTAGTGATTAATTAAATATAAAATATAATTAATTACTCAAATTTCTTTTTATAATTTTTTTATTAAATCTCTCTAAGTCTGAAGAACTTAGAGAAGCAAACTTTTTATTTTTACAAATTTAATTTTATTTATTATATTTATTTTAATTGAAAATCTAAGAAAAATACATTTTTAGCTTTAAAAACACATAGTTAAACTAGAAAAATAAGGAAAAAAATTTTAAAGGGTCTCAAGTGATCAAGAAACAATTACAAAATTTTGGTGCATTTCATATTTTTGTAATTTTTATTATTTTTAATTATTTTTAATTAAAAAGTAGCTTAAAATGAACTATTTATTTTAATATAAATTTTATTTTTCTCAAATGACCTAGATCACAAGGAACATTTAAAACCACTTTTCATAATTTTCATAATTATATTTTATATATTATAATTATTTTATTTCAAAAATCCCATTTTAGTTGAAAAATAAACTTTCATATTTAAATTAATTCAAATAAGTTTCAAATTTTTACAGTGAGTTAAAATACTCATTATTTATAATGTGGAAAAATTTTTATAATTTTTTGGGTTATATTATTTTTATTTAAATTATTATGATTTAAAATGACTTAATTAGTTATCATAATGCACATAACTATTTAAACTTTTTTTATATTTTTTCTAGAGTTCTCTAATCACAGGGAAACTACCAAAACAAGTCCTAGATTTTTTTTATTTATATTTTAATTTATATAATTTTTAGAAACTAAAATAGGAAACTAGACTTGGAAATTAGTGCTTTTAGGGTTAAGAGGTGTTCAATGATTTTGGAAAAATCAGAGAACATCTCTAACCGCATGCAAAATAAACCCTCCAAATTTCAAGCCATGGTGATTAATATTTAATTAAATATAATTAAAATGTTCTCTAAAGTATTTAACTAATTAAAAATAATGTACATAACAAATAACTTTTTTATTCCATAATATTCTCCGCTACACACTGAGCACAAAAATATTTTTATTGTATTTTTATTATATTTGTCCACCAAGTTATGAATTTTTGAAGTTTCAATATTTAATTAAATCAGAAAATGCCAATTTGTCAAATTATCCTCGCAGCAGCCAGGTAATCCTACGACGGCTCTGAAAGCACATGTGACGCTTTTTGATTTGCTGTGTTTTACACCTCAACATACCACGCACTCCATTGTTCACGAACAAATCTCCCGTCTGACTCCTCCACCATTCAATCAATACACAGGCAAATTGATGACATCCGTTCATCATCCCCATCTATTTTAAACTGAGAAACATCCACACTAAAACCCTAAGATCTTGCTCGACACTCATCAAAATCACATGGGGTTTGTTTTTACAGCTTCATCTACACAAGACAAACCTATTTATATGGTTACATGCATATGAAATACAAGTTCACTTCACAATTGATACTGAGAGTATTTTTTGGGATTTTGAAATATTCCTTTCTCCAATAGGAGAGTCCTCGATCGGGTGCTGGTGGAAGCTTCCTTGTGGCCCAACAATCCTCCTTAAAGTGTTTTATTGCTCTGGTATAAGGTCTAAAAATAGATTTGATTGAAGTGTGACGTGGCCTTGGTCTAGAGGTTGGTTAGAGTGATCAACATAGAGCAATTTTGATGGGGAACTTCCTCATTTGGTTTGAGGAAGCTTTTAGATTGTTTAATTTAAAATTTAGTTGAGTTTAATGAAGTGATAGAAAATGTCCTGGATTTTGAACTCAAAATTTCAGAGGGACAGTGACTATGAATGGCTGAGGACAGTGGGTTTGAACTTAGGAAGGTTTGAAGAGGATTTGGGAAGATTTTGACAGAGTCTCCCCAAGGAATTGGATTAACTCTCCACTTGGCCTTGAGAGGACTCCTATTTACAGAAGGGGCCATGACTGCCACCAGTGCAAGCCAGGGGGCAGAGAGGACGCTTATGTGGAGAGATGAATGACATAAATGGATAGGCCATGGGAGGTGGCTAGATGGCTTAGGGAACTTAGAGGGAGGTTTAGTGGTGATCAAGATGGAGGTTTAATAAAATGTGCGCAAGCTTATGTCACTTGGACAAAAATGGCAAGAGATCCCCTTAATCAAGGAACCCTTAGGCATGGCACCTCTAGGGTAGGCTAGGACAATCTAGGTTGGTCCTAAGAGTCCAAATGGCAGCTGTGGTGGTCCATGTTGGGCTAGACCAAGTGGCCCCAAGTGGGTTTAAGGCTTGGGTTCAAATTTTGGGATTTGGCTTGGACTTGAGTTTGGGCTTGGCTAGAGCTTGGATCAAGGTAAATTAAATGGTTAGTTTGGTGTAGGATATTATCACAAGGCATTTGAGGTTAAATTAAGTTGAAGATTGAGGGGCTATGAAGTTCAATTTTGAGGGATTTGACTTTAGGACAAAATTGTGTTTTTGGCTTAAATTGGATTTGGGCAAGGTTTGGGTCTAGATCAAGGCCAATTGAATGTTCATTTTGGTCTAGGGGAGTGTCATGAAGAGTTTATTATCTAAGCATGAGAAAATTGGATAGGTTAGAGAGTTCAATTTGATGGGATTTTGGCTTAAGGTTACTTTGGGGATTTGGATTAGGCTTAAAAATTGAGTTTGAAATTGGATTCAATTGGGAAAAATTTTGGTTCAATTGGTCTTAGACATGATGAAATTTGATTTGGATTTGAAACTAGGAAAGTTTGAAATCAATTTGGTAGAAATTGTGGGTGATTTGGAGGCTTTAGGCATTTAGGGGTAAATTGTGATTTTGGTTAAAATTGGTCAACTTGGTCAAATTCGGCCCAATGGGTGGTTAAGATTGGTTTTGGGGATGTTTGGAATGATTTGGGAGGTTTTAAGAATTTTTGGGCTATGAGGGGCATTTTGGTAATTTTGGTGAAGCTAGGGTTATTTTGGGTATTTGGTTAGAATTGGTGTTCAATGAGGATGTTAATCACAAAATTACCCTTATGCTTCCATGAGACCAAAAGAAATCCCATTTTAGATCCTTCATGTGTTGGTTTTAGCCAAACCATAGCAAAGGGCTAATGGTTTGGGGGACCATCCACATGAGTTTCCAAAAGAGTAGTGGATCACACTAAGCATGTTTGTTTAAGGGTTTTAGGTTGTGAGTGAAAGGGAGGGGCTTAAGTATGTGTGTGCAAGACTGACCATGACCACACCATCTAGGGTTAACCCTAAGGCCAGATAGTCCTATGGGGACTCCTCTTGAGCTCCCCCATGCTTGGCTCTATCCTACAAAGTGCTAGAGGTTAGAAATAAACTAGTGGAACTCCAAGAAGAGCAAATAGGTACTCTAGGGATAGTCAATAGAAAAGTCCTATGGCTAGATCCTAGGCTTCTAAGGAATAAAGAATAGACCTCAGCAAAGGCTGAGGTCAACAAATGGACCCGCAATAGGTGTAATGTATTGTTCAAGCACACTGCACCTATTGGCGTTGACCGAAGAGATAAATAAACTAACACAACTCTCTAAGCCAACATGCTCAGAGCAAAACGGAGGAAGAGAGTCAAGAAAGTTTCCGCTGAGGAGTATCAGGTGGACTGTCTTTGGGGATTAGTGGGCATACCATTGAATTGCCAATCTTAAAGTGAGTTTCAAAATTGACAAAGTGATTTCATGCTTACTAACACAAAAAGAAAGGTTTCCTTATGGATTTACGGAGACAATCATCAAGGAAAATGACAGTCGTGGCAAAGATTCAAACTGATGTTTAATTTTTAATTTTAGTTGAAATTTAATTTGATTTTGATTTTAAAAAAAATTCAAGAATTAAGAATATGTGGAGAGACCGAGTTGAGTTTGAAAGCACAGAGACTCACATCCAACGTAAAAGATCGATCAGGGAAAGCAAGAGCTACGTTGGAAAGGAAAGCTCAAGGCTTCACATCCAACCCAAGATGTAACGACAAGTGCAGAGAGAATGTGAATATGATGTGTTGACCTCACTTTTGGTTAAGGTCTAGCTACCTCTTTAGTAGCCTAAGGTCTAGCCATAGGACTTCCTGTTGACTATTCTTGGAGGACTAGAAAAGGAACCCTCACCATTAAAAATTCTAAACTCTTCTATGCTCAACTTGAAGTTTCACATATTGGTTTTGACCTCTAGTACTTGGTAGGTGGGGTCGATATGGGGGAGCTCATGGGGAGTCCCCATAGGACTGCTTTGTCTTAGGGTTGAGCTCTTCTATGCTCAACTTGAAGTTTCACATATTGGTTTTGACCTCTAGTACTTGGTAGGTGGGGTCGATATGGGGGAGCTCATGGGGAGTCCCCATAGGACTGCTTTGTCTTAGGGTTGAGCCTGGGTGTTGGTCTGGAGCTAGTTCACTCACTTAGACTTACTTTCACTCACACTCACTTTTGTCCAAAAATCAACTCAAACCATTTGAAACTACCCAAATTGTCAAAATTTTCAAAATACTCCTCATTTTACCAAAATTACAAAAATACCCTTATTGGCTCAAACTTTCCCAAAACCCTCAAAATCATCTCAAATGTCTCTAAAACCAATTTTGACCCTTTAATTGAACCCAATTTGATCAATTTGACCAACTTTGACCAAAAGCCCCAAACTGCCCTCAAAGGCAATTTAACCCAAATTGATCAAATGCCCAAATTCCTTCAAACTGAACCTCCAAATCAGATAAAAAAAACTCCAAATCTTTCATAAAATTCTCATGACAATCATACAAACAAAATTGATCAATCAATTGGGCTCAATGTCATGGCTAGCTTAACTTAAACCTAACTTCAAGACAATTTAACCCAAATTGAACCCATGCATCAAAATTGACTAAACCATGCCAAAGTGACCAAAGTAATGACACCACAACCACAAAATGGACCCTAGTGACCAGGGTAGACCCATCTAGCCCACCCTATGGGAGCCATGGAGAAATGGTCCCTTGATTTATAGGATCTTATTCTTTTTTAGGCCTAAACCAAAATATACTTGCCATCATGTCACACCAATAGGGGTTACTCATATTAAACCTCTCTCTGCATCACCTGATTGCCTAATCACCTCCCTTGCTCTGGCCAACCATCCTAGTAGCCAGAAAACACAAAAACTAAGAGCCTCATACCTCCAGCAAAACCCAAAACTCACCTATCTCAGCTAGTCAATTCCAATTGGCTCTAGCACTTTTAAACCCTCCACATAAGAATTATTTTACACCCACTAATTGGCCCTGACAGCCACCCTACGCCATTTTTTTTAACCCCTCTCCCATGGCAAAAACATGGGGCAAGCTAATTTCCTTGGGGAGACTCTGCCCAATTACATCTAAACACTCTCCAAGAACTCCTAAGCTCAATCCCACCGTTTTCCCCCTCTGGATTCCTCTATGAGAGCTCAATTTTGAGTTCAAAATTTAGGGAAAGCCAGGACACATTTCCGCAGAGCTACACACTCCAGCAAACTTTATTTAACTGTGCACACACCATCCCTTGAGTGAGAGGAGTTGATTTCCCAGAAAAGCCCCATCCTAAAAAGCCTCTAACATATCTCTAGACCAACACTTGAAATCGTTCTTGATCAAAATCATATCTAGACAATTCACCAGGGCCTAGGACTTTATCTGGAGGTTCATTGGACCCAATCAAAGCTGCCACAACCATCTAATTGAGGCGTCCCATCTCATACAAAGGTATTGAACCTCAACCCTAAACTGAACTTAAATTGATTCTCCATACATATTTAATGTATTTCATATAGTGTAAACCATATAGATAGGTTTGTCTTGAGTATTTGAAGGTTTAGAAACAAACCCCATGTGATTTGGTTGAGTCTAGCTCGAGATTTTAAGGTTTTAGTGTGAAAAGCTCACGGGTTAGGTCACTTGGGAATGATGAAGGAGAGTCGTCTGATCACACATTTATTCAATAGATGGAAGAGATCAAGTCAGACGAACGCTTGGAAAGTAAAGGCGGGCCGCATGGCAGTTGAGGGGGCTGGTGTCGCGTCGTGTATAAAATTTGACGCGGATGAGGATGAGGTGGCATCGCAAGTTTAAGTAGAAAAATATGGATTTTTTTGCACTTATTTAAATTCCTGAATGTAAAAAATCTACATCTTTCTCTAAAAAAATCATAAAAATAAAATAAAAATATCCTCTTGCTCAATGAATAGAGGAGAATAATGTGGATTAAAAATAAGAATTATTTGTTGACTCTCTGATTTTTAATAAATTAAATACTCTATGGAGTATTTTAATTGACTATGATCAAACATTGCTCACCATAGCTTGAAATTTTTAGAGTTTGTTCCTCATGACAGAGGGGATAATCTCTGATTTTTCCAAGGTGAGAGGGTATCTCTATGTTTCTAGCCTTAATTTTCAAACTAGGATGGTTATTTTGACTTATATTAATTATATAAATTAAAATGTAACTTGGAAAATTTTGGGATAAATTTTAGTAAATTTCCTGTGGTTAGAGAAGCTTCAAAAATTTCAAGATGGTCAAAATAATTTTATACATTTCTATATTTAAATTAGTGTGTATATCTTGTATTAATTTATGTAAATTAAATATTGATAAAAAATTGACAAAATTAATTCCATACTGTGAATAAAAAAAATTGTTAATCCACTTTAAAAATTTAAAAATTATTTGATTAAGTTAAAGAGCTAAAGTTGATTTTTTAAGAAATATTGTATTTTTACACAAAAATAATTATATTAAATTAAATACACATAGGCAAATTATGAAAAGTGGTTTTTTGAGTTCCTTGTTATCAGGAGCACTTAGGAAAAAAAATTTTTTTTTATAAAATACTTGATTTTTTAGCTACATTTTAATTTAAAAATAATTAAAAATAGTCAAAAATTTCAAAAATACAAAAAATATTTCAAAATGTGCCAAATTGCCTCTTGATCACTTAGGACTCATTAAAATATTTTTTCTAATTTTTTTAATTTAAAAATAAAATTTTTAAAGGCTTGAAATTTATTTTCCTTATTTTCTCATTAAAAATAATTATAATAAGTAAAGTAAAAATCATAAAAATATAATGAAATATTTCTCTGAGCTCTTTGAGCTTAGAGAGGTTTACTAAAGTATAAAAATAATTTTTTAAAATAAAATTATATTTTTTGAATAATTAAAACATTATTTTGAAGTTAATAAATAATTATATCATAATTAAAATTTGATTGAAAAAAATCATGAAATTTTGCCTAAGTGTTTCTCTGATCTAAGGGAACCTCTAATACTTTTCTTATAAACCAAAAACTTTACTTTGATCATCTAAATAAGTTAATTTTAAAAACATCCTATTTTCTAAGTTAAAATAATTATTTAAATAAAAAATTGAAAATCCATATTTTTTCCTCAGATGTTCTCATTGATCCATGGATGGGACACTTTAAAAATTCTCAAAGTCATTTGAATTTTGATTAATGAGTTATGAGGCGAAGAACCCCAAAGTGAAAGGGGTAACTTTAGATTTTGGTGCCTTAATCAAAATTTAAGATTAACAAAAGGAAATGGGTAATTTTGATCCTAATGAACATGTTTGGGTGATTGAAATTGAATTGGGGTTAAAAGGTAGAAACTCACTTGCCACCTTTCCCATAATAAGAACAAAAATGTAATTTCCTTAATTATGATGACTTGGAAGGCTATAAAAATAAAACAATTCTCAAGTGATGGGTTCATGTTAGTAAGATAATATTTCATTAATTTTAAGCCCATAATTGATGATAATGCGATCTTTCAGTAAGAATGCATGTCATTTAAACCAAAGTTTTGCTAGTTACCATTTCACATAATGTGATTGTTCAAGGCTTTTTAGTGACCTAGGCTTGAGATTTAAAACTCATTTTGGATTTAAAAAGTAACATGATTGATGATTAACACCTTTTTACACTACAAGCCCAATTTTAATTGTGGGTACCAAAACCTTTAATATAGCTTATGGGCACCCATCCACATTACTCTTAAATGAAATATCAATTTATTAATTAAGTGTCCTAGCATTAGGATAAATAGAACATCAAGTTTCCTTGAGCAATAAGATAACCATAGACTAACCTTAGATGATAAATTAAACAATATGATAAGTTTAAAATGAACTCGAATAATTTCAAGAAATCTTCAATGTGATTCAGGGTCATGCTCCAAGCACATTGAAATCTCTTGACTACTTTGAAGGGCAAATTGAACTTACTATATTTTGTTCTAAAATTATCCACTAATCTCTTTTGAGACTCAATAAAGTCATAACTTGGGGTTTCGTAGTCATCTACAATTGCAATTTGAATTCCTTGTAAAATTATATACATATTATCAAAGCTAACCTTTCAGGTGGAGGAGCGGCAAGAATTGACAGGTGCACTTTTAAGTTATTGCGTTTAACTTTTCACACCTATTGTTTCTTGCTTGCAAGATTAAGGTCACCCTACATGTAAAAAACAAAACTAAAAATTAAACAAGATAAATTTCACCGCCACAACAGTCAAAATATAAGACAACTCAAAATTTAATCACAAATATAATAGAACAAAAATTGCAGCTAAATTATAATGTCTCTATTGAATAATCAAGAATCCCTCAGAGGAGGTAACTTACGGTTGCTAATGAGATTTCCCACAATCTAAATGAAAGTATGGAAATACTTAAGTTAAGTTTAATAAATTCATTTGGACTAAGTGAATCCAAAGAAAAATAGTGGAGCCAGATCGCTCTAATAAACTTTAACATTCCCCAAAATATTTAAATAACCATAACCTTAGGAAACACTTGATTTGACATCATGAACTGACACATTAGCAAAACTTAACCTCGCCATGACGAGGAGCTTGGAGCTAGCATTGTGGGCAGCACAACCATCTTCAACATCAAAACATGTCTACAACACCTAAACCATTATGTAGAATTAAACAACAAGCCATAGGACTTCAAGGTTGTCCACCTAGTACGACCTAAATTCTCAACTTATCTTTAGGGTCCTTTAGGCTTTTGTATGTCTCTGCTATACAATATAAGCCCTAACCTATTTTAGGATTTTGAGGTTGTTGTTTCTCACGACCTAAATCCTCACATCTTCCAAATTATTTGTGTGAACGTTTCACACGAATGTAAAACATAATTAATAAAACCAGCAGGATGAAACATTCAAATATTTCTCCTCTAAATTGAAACCAAACCATAGGATAGCTTGGGAAGTCACCGAGGTTCTCCTCAAGATTTGTGACATCCCCTAGTCTCTACTCCTTTGGATTCCGTAAAATGTTCCAAATTTGAGCCATTCCCCTTTCAAACCTCTTTGCCCGATCTCTTTGAAAAGTCCTATTCCTTTGAACTCCTTGAAAACAATATCCCATGATTTTTATCGAGAGTTTTCTTAGGTAACTTTGGTTATATAAGATGTAATCAACTATAAGGGCTTGCCTTTATAGGAAAATTTTATAAACCCGGCTTAATATTAACCCTATTTAATTTTTCATATTAAAGAGGAGAGCTTGTTGGCTTATAATAAAATAATTTTCTAGACCAAATGGGTGTCATACATTCCTTAGTTTATATGATTGAGCCTAATTATCAAGTCATGTGTTTATCTTTTAGGATACGTACATAGCTTGAGGTGTAGTGCTCTTCATTTAAACTTTGAAAGATATGAGATCATTTTGATTTCATATTTTTCTAAAATTAAATATATATATAAATTAAATGTCCCTCCTAAGCATGTGATGTGATTTCCATTCCGGCGACCGACAGCTTCTACAAGACGACCACTCTAAAATTGTGCTGGCAGGATGCCTTTAAGGTGGCCTTATACATATCTAGAAGTGCTGAGAATGCAAAATTAGGAAGCAAATCACAGGGACTCATATCCAACCTAAGAGGTTAAAAGATACATTGGGAAGGAAACCATAGGCACTCACATCCAACTCAAGTGGTAGCGACAGTGCTCAGAAGAGAATCAGATGCCTTACTTTATTTAAGGGGGTCTCACACCGATCTCAAAGTACTGAGAATGTTGCATTAGGTAGTAAAGCACAGAGACTCGCATCCAACCTAATAGGTGACGAGCTACATTGAGAAGGAAAGCTCAAGGACTCACATCCAACCCAAGAGGTAGCTACAGATATCAGAATTTAGGTATTGATCCCATAATCAGAACTGGAATTTAGGTAGCAGACCCGGAATTAGAATCAGAAGCCTTACTCCATTTAAGGGGGTCTCACACCGATCTCAAGAGGGTGTCACATTAAAAAAGAAAGCATATGAACTCACATCCAACCTAAGATGCGATGAG
Source organism: Phalaenopsis equestris (assembly GCF_001263595.1). Lineage (NCBI taxonomy): Eukaryota > Viridiplantae > Streptophyta > Magnoliopsida > Asparagales > Orchidaceae > Phalaenopsis > Phalaenopsis equestris. The sequence goes on along the minus strand of NW_018165258.1, from coordinate 492,679 downwards.
CTACATTGGGAAGGAAAGCTCAAGGACTCACATCCAAACCAAGAGGTAGCAAAGGGAATCAAAATTTAGGTATTGACCCCAGGATAAGAGCTGGAATTTAGGTACCAGCCCCGGAATGAGAATTAGAAGCCTTACTCCAATTAAGGGGTTCTCACACCAATCTCAAGAAGTTCTTATATTAGGAAGAAAAACACAGGGACTGACATACAATCTAAGAGGTGATGAACTACTTTTGGAATGAATGCTTAGGGACTCACATCCAACCTAATAGGTGGCAGAGGGATGTCGAATTTAGGCACTGACCCTGGGATGGAAACTGGAATTTAGGTACTTACCCTAGAATGAGAATCAGAAGACTTACTCCATTTAAGGGGGTCTCACACCAATCTCAAGAAGCTTTGACATTATGATGGAAAGCACAGAGACTTACATACAACCTAAGAGGTGACGAGCTACAAATAGAAGGAAAGCTGAGGGACTTACATACAACCCAAGAGGTAGCGATGGGAATCAAAATTTAGGTACTGATCCTAGGTTGGGAACTGAAATTTAGGAACAAACCATAGAATGAGAATCAGAAGCCTTATTCCATTTAAGTGGGTCTCACATCAAAGTTGGGAAGGTGTAGCAATAAGAAGAAAAGCTCAGGGACTTACATCCAACCTAAGAGGTGATGAGCTACATTAAGAAAGAAAGCTCAGGGACTTACATCCAAGCCAAGAGGTAGCAAAGGGAATTAGAATTTATGTACTTATCCTAGGATGAGAACTAGAATTTAGGTACCAACCCCAAAATGAGAATCGGAAGCCTTACTCCATTTAAGGGGGGTATTACACCATTCTTAAAGATGGTGTCACATTAGGAAGGATAACTCAGAGACTCACATCCAGCCTAAGAGGCGACGAGCTACATTGGGAAAAATAGCTCAACGACTCACATCCAAATCAAGTGGTAGCAAAGGGAATCAAAATTTAGGTATTTGTCCTAGGAGCATTGTGAGTGCGAAGAATTTGTGGAAAGAATGCAAAAATTGTGGAATTTCATTTAGGGTTTGAGAGTTGTGCAAAGAATGTGGAATGTACGTGGAGAACGTAGAGTGTGGAATTAGTGAGGAAGGGAAATTGTGGCCACCTGTGTAGACTGTGAAATTTGTGTTGTGAAGAGTGCAGAAGATTCGAGAAAATTCTTTATTATTATTTTTTTATCATCATTTTTTTTAGCATTAAGTTGTTTTTTTATTTTCTTTTATTTCCTTTTCACTTTGAATTTTAATTTTCATTTATTATCAGATTTCTTTTGTATCATTCTTTTTTCGTTACTATTTGGGACCAACGTTTGGTCCTTCGGCTATTAATTAATTGCACGAACATGGCAATTCAACAACATATGCTGAAATCCAAAATGAACTTCATTGATTCTGCTTTGAAAATGTAGTACAACTAATTGTAAACTAAAAGGTATCCAAAATATTAGAAGTACATTGGTGTAGAATCTATCATTTCATATGTAATATATTCTCTGCTTTGACACAATACAAAAAGTAGCATATACTTAGCATATATTTTTTGCTCTTTCTATCTATCTTCTTAGGCAACTCTGTGATTAAGCTAACCTTCTAAGCCACACGCTGAAACTAAAGTCCCCTCGCATATACTTATAGGTACAACTACCTCACATCTCATATGGGTACAGTCCCTCCAAATTTGGGATGGACTGATACGCATACGACACTTTGTTGTCATCCATCCTTCATAATATAACTAAGACTCTGCGACGTGGCACTCCAAAAATGCAGTGTTTCACTAGATCTTCTCCATTTCCTTTCAAAATTAACACTGAACCAACTGGTAGTAGAATCTCAACTGATACTAGGAATTCTCTAGAGTTTACAATATCTATCACTTTTTTGAAAAAAATATCGCTTTGACTCAGGAATGAAACTGTATAGAACGGTCTGACAAAGTCATGCTGATCAATGTGGGGAGGAATGAAATGTCCTTCTTCATATATGTTGATGATGCAGCAATTCAGCAAACAGTCCGTAGGTAAAATACTACACTACACCATCCTCTTAATCATCTTCTTTATCATAGACGACATGGGATCCACCTCGTCATTTCATAAAATTCCTGGGGAGTTCCATAGCCTGTCCTTTACAAAGTTATAACAACATCCACTCTAAATGATGATTCTGCCTTTTCCATGCATCAACTTCTGTGGCTTGGAATAGGTCTTCTTCTTCAGCAGTCTAGCTCAACTTCGATCTCATAAATGAAATACACATTTGGGGATTCTCCTTTCATCCCATTCTAAAAATACTCTAGTTTGTAGTTCGAGTCCTTCCAAGGTGTTGACAAAATTTCTTTGAATTTCTTTATAATACACAAATTCTCATTGGCCTGGGGTATCTTTTCCAGCCGGGATCTGGGAATCCTCTATAAATGTCAAATCTGCCCCTTGGACTCAGCTTATGAATCAATCCATAACTGTTGTGGCTCTGAAAACCTCAGTATATACGGCTCCACTCTGGATGCTCTGTAATTCTAAATGTCATGGAGGCGGTTGTATATTCCTCAAAAGTCCCTTAGCACTCCAGGTGGAGGACGTTATACACTGGGCACTTTGTAAATGCTCCTGCTGATGATACTTATCTTGGTATCTCTACCTTAGGTGTTAGCCATCCCGCGCAAAGTTCATCGGGTATCTCTAACGATGTAGACTCTGTAACAAAACCCAACTCATCCTCTATAACTTGAGGGATGGTGGAAATCTCTCTCAAATTTGACTCGTAAACCTTTTCCTCATGAATTCCATTGAGCTTTATGGCTGCCTCTTGACATAATCCTCAACTACACAGATCTTTTATATTCCATAATATGCCAAAATATTGACCCAAATTATATTTAGTGACTAGTGAGAAGAAATGTAATGTGATAAAAATTAAAGAAATAGTTTTCTTGTTATGTGTACTTTGCAAGTATACATATCGTTTCAAGTAATATAGAGTTTTTTTTAAGAACCCCAGTATCGATCTCACAGGGAAGCCAAAAATAAGAAAATAATAAAATGAAATACATGAATTTTGACTTTAAGAAAACTTTACTTAAGATTTCAGCACCTAAAGCTAAAAATTAAGTTTACTAACTTCTACAATATGCAAGTAAAAGTAAATGTAATGACTTGTAAAATAGATAAAAAGATACTTTCTCCTTACCAATAATTCATAAGCAGTGTAGGATTTCAAAATTGTTTAGAAACTTAAATGTAGTATTGTGAAAAATAGGACCATACCTAGTCATTACTTCTTTTGATTTGTGCAAAGATCATTGACTAAACTAAAGTTGATGTCGGCATTTATAGTAGTGCTGGGTAGGTTCTAGTCTCACTCCTAGATTACCCACTGTGCCCTATTTATAGGACCTACCAATCACCCTTAGTTCTAATCTTTAGACCAAATTGATAAAAGAATCTAGCCTTTCACTCTAGAAACATCAATTCTACGCCCATCAAATTTTATTTCCCAATCTATTTGAACTCACTTTCGGATGATCGCGACTGCTCTTTCTAAGGTAGAATGTGATACTTACAAGTCAAGAAATCTTAGCCCTTCGTGTCTATAAGTTCCTCAACGGGTTTTAACAATACCAGTGGCCAATTTGTAAAGTAAATGAAAGATTGGTGAAAAAATCATCACAATTTTTAGGAATATAAGAAATCCTAAATGAAATCAAAATCACTTACTTATTTACTTCATATTGCTAGGAGAAATAAAGAAAACAACTCATGAAGCATGGAGATAACAAAATAAAACATATTTATAAAACTCTAATCTAAAGTACGAACTTAAAGATAAAGATACAAATACTTATCTGGAGTGTTCCCCCAACCACTCCTTTGAAGTTATCTAACTTCTCTAACTTTAAAAACACTTACAAGACTCACAAACTCCAAAAATAACAAACACTCACAAAGAGAACTTCTCACACACTTAACACACTCACACACTATGAAACTCTATAGATCCGACTCCTTTAGCCTCTTGGAATTAATCCATATTTATAGAGCTTCAAAAATTACCAAGGGTTCCTTCAGAAATCTCTTCAATATTTGGCTTCATTCAATGAATCTTCTAAAAAATAACCATGGCGCCTAGGCACCAGCCAATTTCTACATCTGGCACCTAGGTGCCTGTTCAGCTGGTTTGGTATTCTTTTTCAATTTAACCCATTTTGTTCCTTTTTGATGTAATTTTGCTCCTTTCAGTCTTAAACTCTTTTTCTTGCACCTGCAGGCGAAAAAAAAAAACCCTTCATTAAAGCATAATATCCTAAAATATTGATTATAAAATGTGCATATAAAATAGGTAATTTTAAGGTGGATCACCTCTCTGGCACGTCTTCTTTCCAGTCGCTCCAAAGCTCTATTTTTTTGGTGATTGGCACTTCTGCACTGGGTCCTTCTTAATGGAGCATCTCAAACTCTTTCTGTAGAAGCACCGACTAAGTCTCTTGTCAGCTTCATGATCATGGACTGTAGGTTACCGACCCTTTCCATCGGGTCCTCTGCAATTGGAAATTTCTCTACCTTCTTCCTCTTCAATGTAGAGCCTTCTTTAATGTTGATTCTTAACAAAGACTGTAGCCTTTTTGTTTCTTGATGTCTGACTATATTCTTCAGGGAGCCCTCATAGTTCACATTTATTTGGCCAGAATCCAACTCAAAATTTATAATGCCACTCTATGTCACCTTCTCTTGATCAAGTGTGAGAATCAAGACATCATTAAAGGAGAAGATTAGCCTCTTTCTCGACATTTTCTTGCAAAAGGCAAGAAAGAATCAGCACACTGAAATTCATAACAAATAAGAACAATAACAAATTATTATTAAGTGGATTTTAAATAATACACGTGCAAGAGATTTATTTAATTCAATTTTATGATATTTAAAATTTGAACCAAAAATTCAAATGTAAAAATTTAAATTTTATTTTACTAAAATTAATTTTATTACAAATCTTTGGTCCCAGTCACAGATATTAAGAATATAACAATTCTCAGAATAAGTATCGCTCTCAAAATTCATCTAAGAGATCATCAAGTTGCATAGTATTTCTTTAAGTATCATCCATTTGTTGGCAACATGGGCCTCTCACCCTAGGAATCTACTAGCTGGTATGATCCTCCTCAATACACATTCTTCACCACGAACGGTCCCTTTCAAGTAGGTTCAAACATTCCACCTAGCTTACAACATGCAAGGATACATATTCTAAGAACAAGTACAAGATCACAGAATTTGAACGTCCTTACATCATCTTGGCATTGTCTTCTGTCATAATCTTGTTTCTTATGGAGATTCTGAGAGATGGTAGCTAAACCTTCAACAGAAGTGTTGCCTCAGATCCATACATAAGCACATACGGTGTGCACTGGTTAGGGGTTCTGAATGTTGTTTGGTAGGCCGACAATGCTTCTAACAATTTCTCATGCCAACCTCTCTTGTTCTCGTCCAACATTTCCTATAAAATCTACATGAGTGCCTTGTTGAAAGACTTGGCTCGACCATTCTTCCTAGCACAGTAGATTGTAGAATACCTTTAATCTATCCTATATCATTTAATGAAGTTGTTGATCTTGGTGTTGTTAAAGGCTGAACCATTGTCTAAAATAAAACTGTGTGACACACTGAAATGGTAGACAATTTGATTTTTGAAGAATTGAAGAACATGATGTGTTGTAACCTCTTCTAATCGTACTAATTTTGCCCACTTAGAGAAGTAATCTTCGGCTGCAAGAATAAATCTCTATCCTTTTGAAGATGGAGGGTCTATCGAACCCATAATATCCGTACCCTAACACTCGAATGGCCATGACGCGATCGTTGGGTGTAGCACATTCAGAGGTTGATGCAAGGCCACTCCATACACTTTTCACTAGTGACACTTTCGATCAATGTCCATACAATCTACCAGCCTTGCTGGCATCTTCATATTCGACCCTGACTAGTGAGCACCACATAATCTGGCGTGCACTTCATTAATCTTCATCTTCAGCCCTGACTGGTAAGTACAACATAATCTGGTATGTACTTCTTTGACGATATCCTGCGCTTCTGCTCTGCTTAGACATCACAACCACATTTTCTCAAGTGACCATCTGTAAAGGACATTAGCTACTAAAACATATGACACAGCTCCTCTCATGATGTGATACTGTCGGCACAATTTTAGGAGTCCTATGGAAACTGTTGGTCGCCAGAATGTAAATCCTGATGCTCACTACGGAATCGCCTATATATATATATCTGTGTGTGTGTGTGTGTTTATTTTTTTTAGAAACATATGAAATCAAAACTGCTCCCATATTTTTTATAGTTTAGATGAAAGAGCACTACATCTTAAGCTATGTACCTATCCCAAAAGATAAACACATGACTTGATAGTGAGGCTCAATTAAATAAACTAAGAGATGTATGGCATCCGTTTGGTCTACGAAACCATTTTATTATAAGAAAAAAAAGTTCTCCTATTTAATATGAAAAATTAATTAGGGTTTATATTAAGCTGGGCTCTTGAAAGTTTTCTATAAAGGCAAGCTCATATAGTTAATTACATCTTAGATAACTAAAGTCACCTAAGAAAACTCTCGATAAAAATCAGGGGATATTGTCTTTAAGAATTTCAAAGGATAGGAATTTTCAAAGAGATCAGACAAGGAGGTGTGAAAGGAGAATGACTCAAATTTGGAACATTTTATTTTTAGAATCCAAACAAAGAACAATTAGGGGATGCCATGTATTCTGAGGAGAACCTCAGTGACTTCCCAAGCTATCCTACTGTTTGGCTTCAATTTAGAGGAGAAAGATTTAAATATTTCATCATGCCAATCTTATTAATGAGTGCTTACATTTGTGTGAAACGATCATACAAATAGCTTGGAAGATGTGAGGATTTAAGTCATGACGAACGACAACCTTGAAATCCTATAATAAGTTTGAGCTTATATTATACAACAGAGTCATACAATTGCCTAAGGAAAAGTTGAGGATTTATGTCACACTAAGCGGACAACATCTAAATCCTATGGCTTGTTGTTTAATTTTAAGGAATAATTTAGTTGGTGTAGACTTATTTTACAGTTAAAGATGGTCGTGCCGACCATAATGCTAGCTTCAAGCTCCTCGTCATGACATGTTTAAGTTTTATAATGTGTCAAGTCCTGATGTCAAATCAAATATTTTCTAAGGTTATGGTTATTTAAATATTATGGGGGAAGTTAAAGTTTATTGGAGCGACACCGGTTAGGATCCAACAGTTCCCTCATTCTGGCACCATTACTTTCTTTGGATTCACTTAGTCCAAATTAATTTACTAAATTCAACTTAATGAGTTTCATACTTTTATTTAGACAGTGGGAAATCATAGTATCAACCATAGGTAAATATTTTATATGTTGAAAAATATATTTTATATTTTTGGAAAATCTCTCTGATAAAGACGTTTTAATTTAGTTGTAATTTTTATTTTCTTGTTTGTTTGTGATTAAAATTTGAGTTATCTTATATTTTGACACTTGTGGCGGTGAATTTTATCTTTTTTTATTTTTTTTTAATTTTGGTTTTGGTTTTAGTTTTGTGGCTCTCCTAAAGGTTTCAGTTTTGACATGCTGGGTTACCTTGTTGTTTAACATGCAAGTTTATAAGCAAGAAATAAGAGGTGTAGATAAATAATTTGCAAAGCAATAACTTAAAAGCGTACCTGTCAATTCTTACTGTCCCTCCACCTGAAAGGTCAGTATTTGCAAAGCATATATATAATTTTGCAGGAAAAGCAAAGGAAAAATGTTTGTGGTGTGTCTACCAGATCTTATGTCATACCCTGGTGGTCCAGTTTGTTTATCTTTGAGGATGATTCCATTAAGCAAATCATAATATGTTCAAGTGTCCTCCAAAATTCCCAAAGGATCATGAAAAGGTCCTAAGTAACACCCTTGACATTTCACAGTCCCTCAAATCGTCTCGAGTTCATTTTGTGCTTATTATTTTTATTATGTGGTTCACCCCATTCATACTATTATGCTCAATGAACCTTGATATTTTGATAATCTCTTTAAGTGGGGTAATTATCACTTGATCTTTCACTTCTAAATTTTTTGGGTAAAGGCCCTTAGGAGCAATCTGGGCTTAATTAAGAGATTTAGCCAAGTTGATTTTAAAGATGAGCTTGTAGTGTTTTAAAGTTTCAAATTAATTTTAGGTATTTTTCTAAACCTCATTAGTCAAAATTTTTATTAAGGCTACTCCACTACTACTCCAAAAAACTTAATGGGTAGGTTTGTAATTCTTAGAAAAATTTGAATATTTATACTTTTAACCCATATCAAGAATCATAAATCATTTTAAAACCATTAGTAAGGGTTTTAAACCAGTGGGATTTGATCTTCCAAATACTAACCCCCAACCTTAATATCTTCTTATATAATTGCTCTTTCAAATTTCATCATTTTAAGAAATTACAAATTTGTTCTTAATGAGACCAAGGTGAGATTGGTTGTTACCATTTATCCCTTTTATATTTCAATCATCAAGACATGCAAATTAAGCTCATTCATTACCCATTTACCCTTTGGTTGAGCCTAAATATTAATTAAGGCTTTAATTCCAAAATTATCTTTTTACCCTTAGGGCCTTAACACCTCATAATTCAATAAATAAAACTCAAATGACTTTAAAATTTTTATGCTACCCTACTCATGGTTTAATTAAAACATCACAGGAGAAAATGTGATTTTTCTAAATTTATTTAATTTTATAATTATTTTGATGCAAAAAATAGGAATTTTTAATGAAAATTCAATAACTCAACCAAAACAAAATCTCTAACCTTAAGAAAGATACTAGAGGTTCACCTAGGTGATAGGACCACTTAGATTAATTTCATGATTTTTTTAGGATTAATTTAACTATTAGAATTATTTGTTTGTTTTAGTATGAATTAAATATAAAATAATATTTAAGTGGAATATTAAATTTTATATTTTTTCTTAAATCTCTCTGAGGTCAGGGAACCTAGAGAAATAAATTTAATATTTTTGTGATTTATACTTTAATTATTAGAATTATTTTAGTGGAAAATTAAAGAAAATACATTTTAAGCCTTTACAAAAAAATTAATATCTTGAATTGGAAAATTTAAAAAAAATGATTTAATTTGGTTCAAGTAATCAAGAAGCCAAATGCAAAATTTTAGTGTGCTTTTTACAATGTTGTAATTTTTATGATTTTCTATTAATTTTTCAATTATTTAAATACTTAAAAATTGTTTAAAAATGAAGTATTTATTTTAATTACACATTTATTTTTCTTAGGTTCTGTTGGTCATAAGGAGCTCCCAAAACCAATTTGGTGACTTTTTAAGTTGTATTTTAGTTATTATAATATTTTAATGCCAAAATTGCCATTAATTCATTTTTAGTGGTCAAATTAACTCTAATTGACTTGAAACTTTTATGGGGAGTTCCTCTGTTATTAAATTATAGTGGAGAATGATTTTTATGCCATTTAAATTTATAACTATTTTAATTTAATTTTCTTTTATTTTTAGGGGTTGGTCACAACTAAGGTTATTCTTAAAGAGCTAAACCAAACATATATTTTTCCTAGGGTCTTCTGACCACATAGAACCTAGCAAAAAAAGTTTTGTATTTTTTTATTAATATTTTAATTATTATTATTATTATTATTATTATTATTATTATTATTATTATTATTATTATTATTATTAATATTATACGAAAACAATTATGATACACTTGAAAAATAAAAATCTCTCCCTAGAGATCTCTTTTAACCTTGAAAAAATCAGGAAAGATCCGTCATGATAGAAAGAACCAAAGCCCCAAAAATCAAGCCATGGTGAAATTTCAATGCAAATGGAGAATCCAAATAAGAAATACACTATTTAATTAATTAAAAATCACACATCATCAAATAAACATGAAACCATTTCCATATTATTCTCCTCTATTCACTTAGCATGAGGATTTTTTATATTATTTTTGTGATTTTCTTACATCGAGATATGTATTTTTGAAGTTATGATCATTTAAATAAATCATAAAATCCTAATTTTTCTACTTATCCAGCGTGGTGCCACTTCATCCTACGACACATTGAGCTTTATACGAGGCGCTCAACAATTTGACTCCGCCAGCCACATAGACGCCTCGTCAGCCCGCTGTACCACTCCATCTTTCTGTCTGACTCCATCACAACCATCCATTGCATAAACACAGAAACGAACGACATCCATTCATCATCCCCAAGTCTCTAGCCTGAGAGCCTTTAAACTTTAAACCTTAAAATCTTTCTCGATACTCAACTAATTCTCTTTGGGTTTGTTTCTATAGACGCGTCTAGACTAGGAGAACATATCCATACGGTTAATCAATTCTTAAATCAAGTATATGAGCATGGAGAATTAAAATGGTCTCGGTTTAAGGGGAGAGTTCAATACCTTTTCCCAAGAAGTGTGGCCTCGATTGGGTGCTTCCAAAAGATTGAATTGAGTCCATAGAGCTCCTAGATGAAGCCTTGGACCGTGGGAATTACCTAAATATGATTTTGACCAAGGCTGATTTTGGGTGGTGATCAAAGTCTATGCTAGGGTGGTCTGGTGATGCGGCTTTTATGGGGTATCTTCTTCTTTCATGGTGTGGGTGCAATTAATTTGACTTTGGTGCACTGTGGAGCTATGGGGAATTATGTTCTAGTTTTGACTTGATTTTGAGCTCCAAAATTGAGCTCATATGGTGGGTGTGATGGCTGGAAGACGGTTGTATTGAACTCAAGAGGTCTTGAAGAAGCTTTGGGAACAATTTTCTAGGGTCTCCCCAAGGAAGTTCAACAACTCCACTCTTGGTCGTGGAGGGTGAATTTAAGTATAAGATCTTGGAGGCTATAATTAGGCTAACTAGTGGGTGGCTCTGGATGCTTGGGTGGAGGGAAGAAAGAGGCAAAAATCTATTCGGAGTGAGCCATCTTGGTTGGGTGTAATTTTGAGTTTTAACCATATGAGCTCTTTTGGCCATGGTGTTTTCCTGCAGCCAAGGTGGCTGGCAGGCCAGGGTTAGGTCACCATTTGGTCAGGGGGATCAGGGTTCGGTTTTTGTGAAGTCAATTGAAGTTATCCATGCGTAAAGGTTTTGGATGAAAGAGGAATGGGGGTGAACCTATTTTTTGGTCAATTTGGGTCAAAGAATGATTTGGATTTGGGCTCAATCATCAAGGAAGGTTTGGGTGCTGAAGAAAATGAGGTGGTTTAACTGGTTTAACATGGTTAAGTCCCCATCCAAGTGGATTAGGGCTAATGGTGTTCTTAAGTGAGTCATGAGAGTGGTTAATCATGTATGAGGGGACCACTAAAGAGGCTTCTCCTTTTGTCCAAGATAGCATGATGATATGAGCATGACTCACATGGCTTGCATATGGCTTGGAGATGGATTCATGGCTTGTCCTTGGCTTGGTCATTTGCATGAAAAGGAACTTTTGGATTTTATGGGGTATTCTTGTGGAGTTTGTCATGAGGCTTAATATGGAATGATTTTATCATGGATTTGAAATTAGGGAATGATTTTGATTAAATGGATGATGGGAAGAAATTTCATCCCATGTGGGCTTTAGATTTGGGATTTTGGAATTAAGTGTGGTGGACTTGGGTTTCTAAAATTATGGTGAATTTGGGCTAAAATTTGGATTAATTAAATGTTTAATTTTTTGTAGGGAGATGCCATGACGAGTTTTGAAAGGATTTCAAGTTATTTTGAATTGAACTGAAAAGTCAATTTAGGGATTTTGGACATAGGGTAAAAATTGGGTCAATGTGATGGTTCAAAATTAATATTTGGGATGATTTTAAAATTTTTTGGGAATTTTTGGATTTTTTGAAAATTTCGGGTCATGAGGGGTATTTTGGTAATTTTTACAATTTTGGGGGTATTTTGGAGAGTAGGTGATTTTGGTCAATTTGGGTAGTGGGGAATGATTTGAGATGACTTTTGGATAAGTTTGGATGTTTTGGGAATTTTGGAAACTTTGGCAAAAATTAGGGTTGTAGTGGTATTTTGGTAATTTGGTGATTTTGGGCTAGAATAGGCAAGTAAGCCATGAAGCCATGTCAAACCAATAGGACCCATATGAGGACTCATTTTGGCTGGTCAATATGCTGGTCCTAACCCACTTAGCCAAGGGCTAGGGGTTTGGGTCCACACATGAGTTTTCCAAAAAGAGATAGGAGACCAAATCAAGGGGTCCTAAGGTTTGGGGTGTGTGAGAAAGTGTAGTGTGTGCAAGCAAGCCAAACTAAGACTAGACAACCCAGGGTTAGTCCTAAAGCTTGACCATCCTATGGGAAACACCTCTTAAGCTCCCTCATATTGACCCGACCTATTAAATGCTAGAGGTTAGGACCAACATGTGGAGCTTCAGGTCGAGCAAAGAAGAGTTTAGAATTTCTAATGGTGAGGATTCCTTCTCTAGTACTCTAGGAATAGTAAACAAGAAAGTCTTATTGCTAGACCATAGGCTACTAAGGAGGAAACTAAACATCAACCAAAAGTGAGATGAACAAATGGACCCCCAATAGGTGTGGTGTGTTGGTCAGGCACACCGCGAGTATTGGTGTTGACCGAAAAGATCAACAGGGCCAACACAGACATCGAAGCCAATATGCCTAGAACAGCTAGTAGAATTAGGTGGCAGTTGTTTCTGGTGGGGAGTTAATAAATGAATAACCAAGCAAAACTGAGGATATGGAACTCTTATGGGGATTAGATGGAAAGGAATTCCAAAAACAACTGAAACAGTCATGATGAAGATTCAATTTAGATTTAATTGATATGAAACTTTGATTTTGATTACAATAGTTTCGGAGGTTGGGAACCAAAATTTAGGTGCTGACCCTAGAAAGAGAATTGGAATTTAGGTACCGACCTTGAAAGGAGGGAATCAGAATTTAATTATTGACCTTGAGATGGGAATTGAAATTTAGATATCAACCCTAGAAAGATAATCAAATGCTTTACTCCATTTAAGGTGGTCTTAAAGTGATTTCAAAAGATGAGAATAGGATGCCTTACTCCATTTAAGGTGGTCTTATACCTATCTCTATAGATTAGGATAGGATTCTTTACTCCATTTAAAGTTGTCTCAGACCTATCTCAAAGATTTTAATAGGATGCCTTACTCCATTTAAGGTTATTTTAAACCAATCTTGAAGATTTGGGTAAAGAATCTGATGTTGTACTCTATTGAAGGTGGTCTTATACCAATCTTGAATGATGATAATAGGATTCCTTACTCCATTTAAGGTGGGCTTAAACCTATCTCAAAAAGTTGGGTAGAGAATTAGATGCCTTACTCCATTTAAGGTGGTCTTAAATTTATCTCGAAAGATGAGAATCAGATGCCTTACTCCATTTAAGGTGGTCTGAAACCTATCTTGAAAATTTATCTAGAGAATTAGATGCCTTACTCCATTTAAGATGGTCTTAAACTGATCTCCAAGATTAAGTAGAGAATCAAATGCCTTAATCCATTTAAGGTGGTCATAAACCGATCTAGATGATTGAGAATACAATGCCTTAATCCATTTAAGGTGATCTTAAACTTATCTCAAAGGATTTGGGTAGAGAATTAGATTGCTTACTCCATTTAAGGTGGTTTTAAAAATGATCTCAAAAGATGAGAATAGGATTGCTTGCTCCATTTAAGGTGGTTTTAAAAATGATCTCAAAAGATGAGAATAGGATTGCTTACTCCATTTAAGGTGGTCTTAAACCTATTTCAAAGATTTGAGTTGTGAATCAAATGCCTTACTCCATTTAAGGTGGTCTTAAAAATGATCTTGAAAGATGAGAATAGTATGCCTTACTCTATTTAAGGTGGTCTTAAACCTATCGCAAAGATTTGAGTTGAGAATCAGATAGATGAGAATAGGATTCCTTACTCCATTTAAGGTGGTCTTAATCTTATCTCAAAGTTTTGTGAATAGGATGCCTTACTCCATTTATGGTGGTCTTAGGCCTATCTCAAAGAAATTGGTTAGAGAATCAGGTGTCTTACTCTTGTTGATTTAAGGTGGTCTTAAACCAATCTCGAAGGATGAGAATAAAATGCCTTACTCCATTTAAGGTGGTCTTAAACCTATCTCGAAGAAACAAGCTAGAGAATCAGATGCCTTACTCCATTTAAGGTGGTCTTAATTTTATCTCGAAGAAATTGTGTCACATTAGGCAAGAAAGCTCGCTGACTCACATCCAACCTAAGAGGTAGCAGAAAGAGACCAGATTGAGGAGGAAAGCTCAATAAATCACATACAACTCAAGAGTTGATTAGATATGTATTCCACTGCATTGGGGAGGAAAGCTTGATGAATTACATCCAACCCAAGAGGTAGCAGGAAAATATATCAGCCACGTTAGGAAGGAAAGCTCTGGGACTCATATCCAACCCAAATGGTGACAAGGAAAATATATCGATCACGCTAGGAAGGAAATCTCTAGGACTGATATCCAACTTAAATGGTGAAGAGGAAAATATAGAATCTTGGTACTGAACCCGAGAACAACATGAAAATAGTGTAGAGAATTTGTGGTGTTAAACTTATAGATATGTGGCATATGAAGTGACATTGGTGAAGAAAATTTGTAAGATTTTGTGCAGAGTGTGAAACTCCATGGGGATGTGAGGAAATTGGGGCATACCAAGATAGTCGTGCTGTGCAAGCAAAGAGTAAGAAACCTTGAACTCGAGAGAAACAAAATCAACAAAACTTATCAATTTTTTTTCTTGTTGTCTTTATCAAATTTAATTATCAAAGTACATTTTCATAATTTAATTAATTTTTGATTTAATTTTTGTTGGTTGATTTTCAAAAACAAGTTTAAATTTTAATATCAGACTTTCGTTATATTATTCCTTGTTCATTATAATTTAGAACCAACATATAGTTTCATGGCTCTTTATCAATCGCACAAAAAGGGGAATTTGGCAATCATGTTGAAATCTGAAAGAAATTTCATTAATCTGCTTCAATCAAGTGTTAAAGACTGAATACATGCTGAAAGCATCAAAAGTGACAATCATGCTGAGTATATTTGAAACATCATATGCAGACTACATATCATATATGCTGCTCTGATGAAGTACAAAAGGTGACAAAAACTGTCTATTTATGCTCTATGGGACGAACTCCTGATCAAACTGACCTACTAAGCCACACTCCAGGACAAGAATTTCTTTTAACTGTACATAAAGGTGCAACCACGTCATAGCTCATATGGCCACAACTCCTCTAACTCTGGATCTAGTCTGAACCCATACAATATCTTACTTTCATCCATTCTTTTGAATGTCATAGACACTCTGCGGTGTCGTTCCCACGGAATGCAGTTCTTGGCTAAGTATGCTCCATTTCCCTTAAGAATTAGTACTGAACCCATTGGTAGTGGAATCACGACAGATCCTCGGAACTTTCTAGGGCCAATAACATTGATTTCTTTTCCGAATATAATATTTTTTTTGCTCATGAAGGACAGTGTGCAGAAGGTCCTTACAAAATCATGGTGATCTATGTGTGGAGGGATACAATCTCCTTCATCATAGATGTTGTATAGACAACTGTTGGGAATTCAATCGACTGGTAGTATACTCCATCTTATAATCCTTTTGATCATTCTCTTTATCTCAAAAGGTATAGAATCCACCTCATCATTTCTTAAGATACATGAGGAGTTCCCTTGCCTATCTTTGGTGACACCTACTTGTTGTATCAATGCAATCAAATATCATTGCTGGCCAATAATATCTGAGTCTCTTGATCTTCATCTTTATTTTTGGCCCTGACAGGTTAGAGCCACACAATCTAGCATGTACTTGTTTGACAATATTCTGTCCTTCGGCCCTGCTTAAGCATCGCAACCACAATTGATCAAACGATCTTCTATAGAAGACATCACCCACTAGAGCATTACACATAGTTGTTCTCGTGATGTGGTGTGCCTCAAACTTGTCCTCTGGTAGATTTCTAATTTACAAATATTCTATTAACGGATGAAGCCAGTCTTCGTTGATGTCAGCAACTACAATCATTATTTCTTCTTCTTTTTCGAGTTTGAGTAAGTTGTCCAAGTCAATCGGAGACAAAACTCATCCTCCTTGTACTGTAATGTCAATGGAATCCTCTGCTGGATGATCCAAATATTTTTTAAATGTAAGGATTTATGAAGTTGACACCACTACTTGAAGATTTTAATCTCCAGTAATGGCAAAAAAAATATGATGCTAAACTTGATCCCAAGCAAAGTATGAATTCAATTATATTTGTAGGAATTTTGCAGAGATTGTATGCAAGTATACATATTGTTATCAAGTAATATAAGGCTTTCTGACTAAGCCCCGAATATCAATCCCATGGAGATCGAGGTTAATCACAGTGGCTTTCAAGAGAAGTTCTAGTTTGGAATAACACGCCCTAGCATGGAAGGTTGATAATAGTTTGATTTGATTATATCATAAAATTATCAATATACTAATACTTCTACTCCTAAACTAAAATACTTAGTGAAAATTAGAAAGTGGGCTTTAATATATTAAAAGTACTCTTCCTCTTACAATAAAATTAGTGACATGTGTAAAAGTAAAACAACTAGTGAGAGAGATTATGACAAATAAGAGCAATAATATTCTTTACCCTTAATAGAGATGCTATAAAGAACATTGGTTAAGTTAAAGTTTGAATAGTTCTGAGGACGGGCTAGGCAGGGAAGATACTAGCTCTCACTCTAGAGTTCCCTCTTATCTATCCACTTGGAGGCTAACATCTCGCATCAAAACCTAAAACAATAGACTAAATTTAGGTTCATATTGTTCATCTAATAAAATTCTGTGCATAAAAATTGAAGGATTAATTTCTTTAATATCTGCTAAAGTCCATCCAAAAGCCTTTTTATATTTTTTTAACATTTCTATTAATTTTTGTTCATGAATTTCAGTTAACTCGGAAGATACAATAACAGGCAATGTAGATGAATCTCTTAAAAATACATATTTTAAATGAGCACGTAATACTTTCAATTCAAGTTCAGGTGGTTTAATACTTGAATGAATAACATTTTTATTATCATTTTCCAATAAATCTAAAGTTTCAAATTTGTCCTGAATATAATCTAAATTTTCTTCATTTATTTCATCCTCATTTATACTAAATTTTCTTGCTTTAATTTTTATTCAAACTCTTTCTTAAATTGCTCATTACTTAGATAATCAATAACTTCCATCATAAAATATTCATTATCTTTTTCTATTACAGGATATTTCATAGCTTTTGCAATATTAAATTTTGTTTCTTGATCATTAACTCTCATTATTAATTCTCCTTTTTGCACATCTATCATAGCTCTCCCTGTTGCAAGAAATGGTCTACCCAAAATAATAGGAATCTCTTTATCTTCCTCCATATCTAATACTATAAAGTTTACAGAGAAAATAAATTTATCCATTTTTACTAATACATCTACTATAAATCCTTTAGGGTAGTGATTGATTGATCAACTAACTGAAGAGTTAACTGAAGAGTTACAGTAGTAAGTAGTAGAGAAAATCTCTCATTTAAATCTAAACGTTTAAAAATTGATAGAGGCATAAGATTGATACTTGCTCATAAATTACATAAGGCTTTTCAATAAAACTTTTCACCAAATGCACAAGGTGTAGTAAAACTACCAGGATATTTTAACCTTTTAGGAAGTTTTTTTTGGATAATAGCATTACGCTCCTCACTAAGTGCAACAGTCTCATGATCTGCAAACTTCCTTTTCTTATTTAGTATATCTTTCATAAATTTCACATAACTTGGCATTTGTTCCAAAGCCTCACTGATAGGAATGTTTATCATTAACTTTTTAAGGATTTCTAAAAATTTTGTAAAATGTTTGTCTTTATTCTTCTATTTTAGTCATTGAGGAAACAGAGGTAAGGGTTTTTCTTGGGCAACTTGTGTTTTCTCATTTTCATTATGGTCACTTTCCATTTCTTCCTTCTCCTCATCAACTTCAGTTTCTTTTTGGATTCTTGTTTCAACTTATTTTACATTTTATAATTAAATAGTTTTAATTTGTTCCTTATTTTGATCTTTGTGATTAACTTCCACAGTACTCAAAAGATTTCCTGAAGGTCTGTTTCTAAGTGTAGTAGCAATATGCCCTAACTGTTTTTCAATATTTCTAATAACAACCCCTTGATTTTGTATTTGATTTCTTATATTCAACGTTACCTCTTCCATAGTTAACTTCTTTTCCTTAACTTGTAGGTTAGGGTTAGAGTTAAATTCAGGAGAATAATAAGGTCAATAATTAGGATTTCCTTGGTTATTTAAATTTCTTGTGGGGTTCAATGAATTGTTATAATTATTCCAACTAAAATTATGGCGATTTTTTCATCCAGGATTGTAATTGTTAGAATAAGGATAGTTATTTTGATTATTAATAGCATTCAGTTTCATAAGATGATTGAATATTAATTATCTACCCTAGTGAATTTTCCTCTAATACTAGTTGTATTTGAGAATAATTCACTCCAATTTGATCAATCTTTTTTGATATAGCAGCAACTTGAGATGCTAAAATGGACATTGCATCAGATTCATGAATACTAGCTACTCTCTTATGATTTACCCGTAACCCTTTCAGAGGGCCATTGAAAATTATTAGTAGCCATTTCTTCTATTAAAGAGTATGTTTCATCAAAAGGTTTTGACATTAAAGATCCACTTGCTACAGCATCTACAATAGATCTAAGTGATCTGACTAATCCATTGTAAAAAGTTTGAATTATTAACTAATCTGGTAGAGTATAGTCTGGACATTTTCTAAGGAGATCCTTAAATCTTTCCCAGGATTCATATATTGATTTCCTTTCAAACTGATAAAAATATGTAATATTATTTCTATGCTTAGCGGTTTTTTAGGGTGGAAAATATTTAGCCAAGAATTTTTGTGATAGTTCTCCCCAAGTTCTGGTAGATCTAGGTGCTATTGAGTTTAACCAAGCTTTGGCTTTATCCCTTAATGAAAAAGGAAAATGTTTAAGCCTGACAACATCATTAGACACTCTGTCATATTTAAAAGTAGCACAAATCTCAAGGAAACTAGCAAGATGTAAGTTAAGATCTTCAGTAGGCATTCCTCCAAACTGATTATTTTGTACCATTTGGATAATAGTAGGTTTAAAGCAACATCAGGATTTTAAATAGTTAAGTGAAGTTCATCTACTGTTGGATTAACATAATCTTTTAAAGGTCTTTATCGATTTTCATTTATTTGATTATCTAAGTTGTTTGCCGTTTTGTTAAAAATTTTAATTTCTTTTTGTTGTTTTTGAATTTTTCTAATAGTACGTTCTAATTTTGAATTGTAAGGTACTAAACCTTGAGATCCAATATTTTCCATAAAAAATACAATAAGCAAAGAAAAATTTCTTAAAAATACTCTTAAATATATAGTTATTTTTTTAAATTAACTGTCACTACAAATATACAATTATAAAACTTAAGAATACAACTTTTATTAATGAACCAACATATAAGAACTCATCTCAGATTTCTGAAGAAATATTAATTTATAGCGAATAAAAATTAAGAATTTGTAGAAAAAATTTTAACAGTATGGTTCTTGCATGAGCTAAAATTTGGCCTATCTATAGTGCTGGGACTCGCCTCATTATGTGTTTTTTAAATGGGCTAAATTCTGACAGTCTTTATTCATTTAACATTTTGGCCAAGAAGAAAATTTGATAAAAATGATGGAGCTTAGAATAATTAATGGCATTTACCCTTAATGTAAGATGCTCCATGTTCTTCATACTCTCCTTTGGAGAACCAAATCTGTTGAAATGATCCAAGAGAAGCCAAATCTCTCCCTCCTATCCATACACTGAATCTTCTCTCTGTCGCATTTCAACTGGCTAATACCTTCATCCTTGCAGCTTGAGTACTCTCCTCCATTAGATCCTTTTCAAGCTCTATTTTAGTTGCTGCACAAATGTTGTGCCACCAGAAAGCAAAATGCTGCTAAAAAACTCTCTACGAATGTCTACATCCCATTTATTAATGCTCTCAATAACCATTTGTGTGATGCCAGAAATAAGAGAAGAATCTGGAAAATTCTACATTCCCAGTATAGTCTGGATTATTGATGAATTAAACAAAATATCAGGAACCCTAAATTGATCAGCACCAATTTCAATAATTTGTCCATCTGGAAGTTCATATGACGTCATAGGGATATTTTCAGCACTTTCATCATAGGGAGTATCTAGAACTCTGCATACACATTCCTTAATGTCACTAGCAATTACTCTATGAGAAGAAAGCTTTTAGCTTTCTGTGGTATTTGGAAAATCAAGGTCTATAGTCTGAAATTCTCCGGGGCATACTTCCTTTCCCTTGAAGGAGTATCTAGGCTTGAAAATGATGTCTTTTCTCTGTAATCTTTTCATAATGCACTCGGTTAGGAATTCACCTCCAATTGGAGATGTAGCAACACCCTTCTAAATTACATAACCATCCTGTACTGGAGCATATATAGTTATACACACACACACACACACACACACACACACACACATATATATATATATATATTGATTTTTGATTTTATAATTTTTTTTTGTATTTTGTATATTTTTATCTCTAAATTTCCTAATTTACCAAATCTATTAAATTTACCGCTACCTTCCCTAACAACGATGGAAAAAGCTTGATCCCGGTTGAATATAATTGTGTAAAATTTATAAAGTTGACTCCGCCTTACAATGGTGCTAAAAACTTGATGAGGGTATTTTAGTAATAATAACATAAGCTCTTAAGATTAGGATTCTACGCAAGTATACGTATCATTATCAAGTAATATAATACTTTTTGTTTAAGTCCCAAATATTGATCCCACGAGGAAGGTTTAAATTTGAAATGATAAATCAATTAGGAAATTTACAGAAATCAAACAAAATTACTGTCACTAATTTTAAATGTTTAAGAAACTATCAAAGCTAAATTATTTACTACTTGTAGAATTTAAAAGCAGTTTTAAAATTAATAACTACTAAATTATATTTATATGATGAAATTTTCTAATATGAAATAGCATCTTTCTCACTACAATGAGTTTTTGGTGAAATGAGATGAGATAAATGGCTTAAGTATGTATCGGCCAAATAGGAGCAATTTTAATTCACTGCCCTGATTCAGTGTTATAGAAATTCATTAGCTAATTTTAGGTTTAATCCCTAAATTTGTGGCTAGGCTAGGAGCATACTAACTCCCACTCTAGATCTCCCACTTCCTTTCCCTTAAAGGCTAACTTTCGCTTTAGTTTTTAAACACTAAGATCGAATTAGGGATTTTTAGTCTATCACCCTAAAAATCTTCAATTCTACACTTAGCAAAGTATATTTCCCTATTTATTTGCACTTAATTTCATGAACGAAATATTACTTTGTGAACTTAAATGTGATTCTCACTCTGTTCTAGAACTCATACTCCATTCACCAAATTATATGTTTCACAATATATTCTAACAATTCAATTAGCCAGATCGAAAATTAAATTAAAAGCAAAGTTGAAAAACCATCACAATTTATTTTGAATTTTAACATTAGGACATCCACATTATCTCTTCATTTCACCATTTCTTAAAGTAGGAAGAAAGATAAAAGAAAATACTCAGACTTCATGAGAAAGATACAACAAAACAAAAATTTCATATATAAAAGAGATTTTATACAATAATAATAAACAAACAACACTTATCTGAAACTCTTTCTCAAAGAAAATCCTTTATAGCCTCTCTTAGGAAATGTACGAAGAAGAAATCTCCCACTTCACTTCCTCTCCAACACTCCTTAGAGAAGAATTCACACTTAGACTCACCACAAAAACTTAAAGCTATAAAACAATAACTAACTAATTTTGTGGAATGACGCGGAATGTAGGTGTGTGAAGAGGAAAAATAAATTGAGTGGAAGAAGTTGAAATGGTGCGAAGGGGCGGTGGCGAGGGGGGGCTTTCTAAACAAATTTCATCCCTAAATAGAGCCTAGGTTGGTTCTCCAATAGATGCATCCAAAAACTCTTCAAAAAGTTTCCAACATCATCGAATCTTCTAGAAACAGGGCTTCCACCACCATAAGCGGCGTTGGCGCCCTTCCTGGAGTCGTCGGCGCCAGTGCTCCACTAATTAATTCCTAAGACTTTGTCAAATGTAGTCGTCGGCGCCCAGTCTAGCGCCGTCGGCACTGACCTTGTTCATGATCCTTTATGTAGGTCTACATTGTCTGACGTCCTTCTGGCGCTGTCGGCACTGAGTAATTCTTCCAAATCTCCATTTTTGCTCCAAATTCTATCCTTTTTGCTTCCATTTTACTTCAAGTCCCAAAAATCCACAACCTGCAAGAAAACATGAAAAATACCTTCCTTTAAAGTGCAATATCACAAAAAATTGGTATTAAATATATGTCTAAAAATGCATATATTTCTTGTTCATCGGACTCTAATGATAAAAATATTCAAACTAAAGCTAAACCATGCCAAATGAACCAATATTATCGCAAGCTTTGCAAAAAATAACAAAATATTAACTAAAATGATTATCATAAAATATTATTCTCCTTGAGCTATACATCATTTAATGTCAAAAATACTATAAATAAGAAAGAGGAGAACCAAGAATCATTATTAATTATAAACCACTTAATAAATTACTTAAATGAATTATATAAATTTTGGCTGCCAAATTAGAAATTGTTGGTTGTAGGAATGGATATCCTGACGCCCGTTTTAATTTAATTTACATATATAAAATTGGAAAAAGTATTATTTTAGATTTTTAAAAATACAAGTCCGGACCGATCTCATATCCTTAGTAGTTTAAATGAATGATCCTAATATAGCAAGAAACACATCTATCCCGAAGGGTAAACACACTACTTATTGGTGAGCCTTGATTAAATAAACTAAAGAATTTATGATATTTGTTTAAGTCTGCAAAAAACCATTTTTTATATGTTGACTGACAGATTCCCCTATTTAATACAAAAAAATTAAATAGGGTTTATGTTAAGGTGGGTCATTGAAATTTTCCTATAAGGGAAATTCTCTATAGTTAATTACATTTTAGACAACCGAAGTCACCTAAGAAAACTCTCGATAAAAATAGGAGGATATTGACTTCAAGGATTTCAAAGGATAGGACTTTTCAAAGAGATCGGACAAAAGAGGTGTGAAATGAGAATGAAATTAAATTTGGAACATTTATTATGGATTCCAAAGAAAGAAAAACTAGGGGATATCACAGATCCTTTGGAGAACTTCGGTGACTTCCCAAGCTATCATAGGGTTTGGCTTTGTCAGCACTATTTTGGGTGTGGAGAGTTGCCCGTTAGAAGCTATCGGCCACCAGAATCAAGATCCTATCACGCGCTTCGGAAATGAGTTTAGAAAAATATGAAATCAAACTAACCCTATATTTTTCATAGTTTAAATGAAAGAGCACTATACCTCAAACCCTGTATCTATCCAAAAAGAAAACACAAGACTTGAGGGTGAGAAGGCTCGATCAAATAAACTAAGAAAATATATGACATTTATTTGGTCTACGAAACCATTTTGTTTGCCGACAAGTTCCCCAATTTAATACGAAGAACTAAATAGGGTTTATATTAAGTTGGGTTTATAAAAGCTTCCTATAAGGGCAAGCCCTTATAATTAATTACACCTTAGATAACCGAAGTCACCTAAGAAAATTTTTGATGAAATCAGGAAATGTTATCTTCAAAGAAGTCAAAAAGATAAGAATTTTCAACGAGATCGGACAGAGATGTGTGAAAGGGGAATGACTCAAATTTGGAACATTTTGTCTTAGAGTTCCAAGGAGGAAGAACTAGGGGATGCAACAGATCCCGAGGAGAACCTTAGTGACTTCCCAAGCTATCCTAATGTTGGTTTCAATTTTAAGGAAATATTATTTAAATGTTTCATCTTGCCAATTTTATTTGTTAGGGCTTACATTTATGTGAAACGATAACACAAATAGCCTGGAAGATGTGAGGATTTAGGTCATGATGAACGACAATCTCATAATCCTAAGACGAGTTAGGGCTTATATTGTACAACAGAGCTATACAAAGGCCTAAAGATGAGTTGATGATTTATGTTGCACTTAGGCAGACAACCTCGAAGTCCTATGGCTTGCTATTTAATTCTAAGGAAATATGTGCTGTTGTAGATCCTCTTGTAGATGAAGATGGTCTTGCTACCCACAATGTTAGCCCCAAATTCCTCGTGACGAGTTTAAGTTTTCTAATGTGTCAAGTTATAATGTCAAATCAAATGTCCCTATGGTTATGTTCTTTTAAATATTATGGAGAATATTAAAGTTGATTAAAGCGACACCGGTTAGGATCTTATGGTTCCCTTGTTTCGACACCATTATTTTCCATTAGATTCACTTAGTCCAAATAAATTTAATAAACTCAATTTAATGAATTTGATACTTTCATTTAGACCGTGGGAAGTCTCATTAACAACCATAGGTTATCTCCTTAGAGGGATTCCCAATCATCTAATAAAGACGTCATAATTTAGTTGCAATTGTTTTTTTACTATTTTTGAGATTAAATTTTGAGTTGTCTTATATTTTGAATGTTGTGGTGGTTAATTTTATTTTGGTTGACTTTAGTTTTGGTTCTAGTTTTGCGGCTATCCTAGGAGTTTTGGTTTTTATGCAGGGGGACCTCGGTTGGTTTTTGGTGACATCGTTGTTTAAATTTAAAATGCAAGTTTTATAAGCATAAAATATAGTGTGGAAAGTACAAGGAAAGATGATACTATAAGTTGTAAAAGCATACCTTGTGAGTCTTCTCGTTCCACAACCTGAAAGGTCAGTACTTACAAGGCATGTATATAATATTGCAAGGAATTTAAATTGCAAGAGTAGATGAAGGTTTAGCTACCAAACCCCAGGCTATAATTTTGTTGGACCTTGGAGGAACTTAGTAGATGATTTTAGAACAAAATATGACAAGTCCAATTTGCCCTTCAGAATGTCCAATAGATTTCAAAATGCTCGAGGCATGACCTTAGATCACTTTGAAGATCTCTTGAAATGTTCTGAGTTCATTTTGGACTTATCATATTATTCCATTAATCATCTGAGACTGAAGGGTGATTATCCCATTGCTTAGTGAAACTTAACAATTTAATTATCCCAAGGATAGGATGCTCGATTAGTCAATTGATGTTTCATTTAAAAGTTATGTGAGTGGTTGCCACTAAGGCAAGTCTAGGTTATTTAATATTATGGTGCCCATAGTTAAGGTCTGGCTTATAGTGTTTAAAAATATTAATCACCAATCATATTATCTTTTAAATCTGATCAATTGAGTTTAGACATTGTGCCTAGGTCACTACTAAGCCTTTAACAACCATGATAGGTGAAATGGTGATCATCAAAATTTTGATTTCAGGTGATATGTATTCTTATCGAATGGTTAAATTATCCTCAACTTTGGGCTTAAGACATGTAAATTATCATCTTCCTAGCTTAAGCCAAATCATTTAAGAATCATTTGATCTTAATTAATTTCCAAGTCATGAAAATTAGGCGGATTATGATTTTGTTCATGTTGTGCAAGGGTGGTGAGTGAGTTTCTACTTTTTAACCCAATTGTATTTCAATCATCGGAACATGTTTATTAAGATCAAAATTACCCATTTTCCTCTAGTTAATCCTAAATTTTTATTAAGGCACCAAAGTTTAAAATTACCACTTTGCCTTGGGGCACTTCACCTCATGAATCTTTAAAAACAACTCAAATGACTTTAAGGGTTTAGAGTGTCATATCCATGAGGTAACTATAAAGTTTAGAGGAGAATATGTGGACCTCTCCAAATTTAATTTAATTATTTATTTAAATTTAAAAAATAGGATTTTCAAAAGTTGATTTGTTTAACTTTCCAAAATGAAGTCTTTATTTATGAGCAAATGATTAAAGTTTTTCTTAAGTCAGAGAAATGCTTAGGCTAAATTTCATGGTCTTTTAAATAAACTTATTATAATTATCTTAAAGGGAAAATTCACTTTTAAGCCTTTAAATTTTTTTTTAATTTATGGAAAATTAGGAAAATTATTTTAATGAGTCCCAAGTGAACAGAGAACAATTGAGAACATTTTGAAATATTTGGGTATTTTTTTTGTTTTTTAATTATTTTAAATCCAAAATAAAGCTTTAAAATCAATTATTTTACCAAAAATAACTTTTATTTTTCCTTGGTGCCCCTGATGACAAGGAACTCAGAAAATCACTTTTCATAATTTTACTAACATTTACCAGTCCTTACTTTTGCTTTTAGAAGAATGCCCTTTGGTTTATGTAATGCCCTTGCTACATTTCAAAGATGTATGATGACAATTTCTTGTGATTTAATTGAAAAAGGGATTGAAGTCTTTATGGATGACTTTTCGGTGTTTGGAACTTCATTTGACTCATGTTTAGAACATTTATCTAAAGTTATTAAACACTGTGAAGAAAGAAATTTAGTCCTTAACTTGAAAAAATGCCAATTTATGGTAGCAGGAGAAAATGTATTAGGTCATCAAATATCATAAAATGGTATGGAAGTAGATCCTGCTAAAATTCAAGTGATCATTAATTTACCTTATCCAACAAATGTAAGAGAAATTAAGAGTTTTTTAGGACATGTTGGATTCCACAGGCGATATATTAAAGACTTTTCTAAGATTGCTAAGCCTTTGTGTCATTTACTGGAGAAAGATGCATTTTCAATTTTGATGAGGAATGCCTAAAATCTTTTAAACTATTAAAAGAAAAATTAATCACTACACCAATTATAGTTTCACCAAATGGGGAAAAACCATTTGAACTTATGTGTGATGCAAGTGATTATGCTATTGGAGTTGTTTTAGGACAAAGATGTGATGAAATTTTCAAAGTATTTACTATGCTAGTAAAATTATTAATGAAGCTCAAATTAACTATACAGTAACTGAAAAAAAGTTATTAGCAATAGTATATGCCTTTGATAAATTTAGATCATATTTGATTGGAACACATTGTATAGTGCGTACAGATCATTCTGCTATTAAGTACTTAATGAAAAAGAAAGATACTAAACCAAGAATTATAAGATGGATTCTTCTTTTACAAGAATTTGATTTTGAAATAGTAGATTGGAAAGGAACTAAAAATCAAATTGCTAATCATTTGTCCAGGTTTGAATTAGAAAAACCATTCTATTTTGAAAAAGAAATTAATGAACATTTTCAAGATGAAAAATTGTTCACTTTAAATGAGTGGCGTGTTCCGTGGTATGCCAACATTGTGAACTATATTGTTAGTGATCTTAAACCCTATGGAATGACATACCAACAAATGAGGAAATTTATTTCTGAAGCTAAGACTTATTTTTGGGCTTACCCATATTTATATAAACAAGGAAAGGATCTAATCATTCAAAAACACATTCGAAGATGTGCACCATTAGAAGAAACTTATGAAAATATCCAAAAATATCATAATTCTGATTTTGGGGGACATTTTGGTGTTGATAAAATAACATACAAAATTCTACAATTTGGATTTTATTGGCCTAAAATTTTTAGAGATGTTAATGCTTATATCAAAACTTGTGATAGATGTCAAAGAGTAGGCAATATTTTTAGAAGAAATGAGATGCCCCTTAATTATATGATTGAAGCATGGGACCATTTATACCATTTGTTGGAAATTTATATATTCTGTTAGCAATGGACTATGTATCCAGATGGATAGAAGCTATTGCTTTACCTTGATGTGATGCTCAAAGTGTTGCAAATTTTTTTAAAACGAACATATTTTGTAGATTTAGGATGACGAGAGTTATCATTACTGATGGGGGAAGTCATTTCATAAATGTCATTATGGAGAATTTATTAAAGAAATATCATGTAAATCATAGGATTGCTACTGCTTATCATCCTCAGATAAATGGTTTAGCTGAATTATCCAATCAAGAAATTAAAAGAATTATGGAAAAATCTGTAAATCCAACAAAAATGGATTTGTCAGTCAAACTTGACTATGCTTTGTGGGCTTATAGGATTGCATATAGAACTCCTATAGGAATGTCCCCATATAATCTAATATTCGGGAAAGCTTGTCACTTACCAGTTGAACTTGAGCATAAAGCATATTGGCTATTAAAGAGTTCAATTATAATTTAAAAGATGTTGGTGATAAAAGATTGTTACAGTTAAATGAGCTTGAAGAAACAAGGAAGGAATCTTATGAGAGTGCTAAGATTTATAAAGAAAAGATGAAAATGTGGCATGATCGAAAGATTTTTACTAAAAATTCTCAGCCAGAGCAACAAGTTTTGCTATATAATGCAAGGTTAAGATTATTTCCAGGCAAACTTAAGTCCAAGTGGATGGGCCTATTTGTTGTGATAAAAGTTTTTCCTTATGGTGTTGTGGATATTAAAGATCCTAATTTTGAGAAAATTTTTGAAGTAAATTGGCTTAGACTGAAACCTTATTATATAGGGGATCAGCATAAATATAATGATGGAATGATATTGGGTCAACCAGAATGGGCACTGGTTACGTCAGGCTGACGACGTAAAACCAAGCTCTTTCTGGAGGCAACCCATAGTTATAAGTGTCTTTTTTCTTTGATTGTTATTTTGAGTATGATTAAGAAATTTGGGGTAGTATTTTTGAGTTTATTTTGTGCTAGTAATAATTTTTAGAATTTATTTAGTGACCTAGACATGTTAGAATAAGAATTTGGACGTTAAGTTGACTGGTGCAAAAATGTGCACTAGTGCTTAAGCACCAGATCCGACTCTTAAGAGCGGAAATTTAATCACATGTGCAATTTTTGATTTTTAGAAGGTGTAACTGTAATTTAGTTGGAATAAACGTATCTTGGCAGTTTCTAGTCGTGCCTAGAAGCTATGAGGGGGAATTAGGCCTATAAATAGAAGGGGTTTATGAAGGAATTTCACCCCGGATTATTTTTAGCCCTAAAAGTCTAAGAAAGAGAGAGATTTAGAGAAAATTTCTTCATGGGAGATGGATTTGAAGAAGAAGGAAGAAGCCATGAGGAAGAAGTTCATTAGTCAAAGTGCACAAGAGATGTATAACAGTTTCTTAGCCGTTAGTATTGAAGGGATATTGGAGAAGATCAACAAGATGGAGAATAATATATTTGTATTAGAGACTAAGGTGTTTGAATTGCATGCTCATCTAGAACATATTGGGTGGCAACTTAAGATGCAATTCAACCATACCAGTTTTGTAGAGGAAGAGGATAAGGCAATGTTCCTTAAGAAAAAGTGGATCAAAGATGATAGTATTAGAGCTCGTCACCACCATCCATTTTATCAACTCTATATTCCTGGACAGACTATTGAGAGACAAGAATTCATTTCTTCTAATGAAGAGTGGCATTAAGTTAAGTGTTAGGAATTGTGTCTTTGGAGTCATTTTTCAAGTGTGTTAGTTTTTATGTCTTGTGTTTAATGTTAGTGTCACTTATGTATTTAATTGTAAAAGTCTGTTAAGTGTTTTGTACTTAGAAAAAGTTTCTCATCCAAGGCTTTTTGGAAAGAGAACTAAGTGTTAAATGTGTTTGTACTTGTTTGTGAATTAATATAAGTTTGTTTTTGTGAAAATTTGTGTTATTTTTAGCCTCTAATTGAATTAATTATTATGGAGAATTTTGAGAGAGAAGGGAGTTATAGGAAGTAAAAATAATCATTTAAGTGTTATGCGACCATTTAGGGGTGGTTTGCTTAGGCTAATAGTGCACTAATAGTGCATTTTACTTATTACTTAAATTTAAAAATTTTGGAAATTGTGCACTGGCGCCTAAGCGCCACATCTCACACATCAACGCGAGCCAACCTGAGAGGCAAGCACCTAAGCGCCACTTACCCACACTTAAGCGTCGATTCAAGAAAACCGGATCACGAAAGGTTAAAAGTGAATTTTTGGTCTGAAAATGTGATTTTTAGCAAATCTTATCGTCCTCCCCAACTGGAGTTCGCAATTTTGAGGGCTAGTGAAATTTGAAGATTTCTTGATGGAATCAAGCGAGATTTGCTAGATCCAAGTTCCTTGAGGTTAGAGCTTTACTTCTATGCAAAAATTTTAGATTTTCACCATATAATTTAAGCACATTTGGAAGATTTTGAAAATTTACTATTCATGGTGAAAAGTGAAGAAAAATCTATGGAAATTGCTTTGGAATTTTAGTTAGTGCTTTCGAAAGTTTAGTTTAGTGATTTAAACTTGATTTTTAAAGTTATTTTTGAAATTTATCAAATTTGTAGAATGGCACCAAGAATGAAAAGGAGCAAAGGAAAGAGCCCATTTGATTCGAGCAAATTTGTGAGTTCAAAAGCTCAGGATCGATATAGTGACACTCTACAGTCACGAAAATTAATTCAGGAGCGGTGTTTGAAGAGTCCAGGTGGAGAAGTAGAAGACCTGATAGTCCTCTGACAGTGGGAACAGTTTTGTTATTTCTCTGTTGTCTCTGTAATTTTTGTTGTGAGGGAGTTTTATGCAAATCTCCCAAAGGCTGAGAACGATCGAGTTACAGTTAGAGAGAAGTTGGTACCTTTTACTCCAAAGGTAATCAACATATTTTACCATTTACCACTGGAGACTTTGTGTTTTTATGCAAATTATAGTCCTACTGAAGCGAAGTTAGACGAGATTATTTCATACTTGACTATTGGGAGAGGACTTTGGAAGATTACCAATGAGAGGAGAGTAAATTTCCCAACTTCAAAGTTATGTGCACCTTCAAAGGCCTGAGACTATTTCGTTTCTACTCATCTGCTTCCGACCAATCATCTCAATAAAGTGACAAGAGAGAGAACGACGTTGAATTATTGTATCTAGGAGAGAAAGCCCATAAACATAGGGGCTTTGATCTATGACACTTTCATCAGTTCAGCTGCTGCTGCTACAACTGTAGGTATGGGATTTGCTTTCTCAATATTTTCTTTATGTGAGTAGGTTGGAGTAAAGTATGATAGTTGGGAGGAAATTCTGTTTCCTCTGATGTCCATTACAAAAGTAAATGTGAAGACTTATTTGGAGCATTCAATTTTTAGCTGGAGGGGAGGATTTTCTAGGAGCTATGTATTAGAGACGTCTGCTGCATCTTCATCAAGACCATTATCAGCGCTATTTTTTTGGTTGGAGGAGTTACCCGTAAGAAGCTGTTGGTTGTCGGAATCAAAATCTCGTTGCCCTCTACGGAAGGACATTTTAATTTATATATATATATATA
>NW_018165258.1:455658-457507 GCF_001263595.1 Phalaenopsis equestris | reverse complement strand
TTTGGAAGATTTTGAAAATTTACTATTCATGGTGAAAAGTGAAGAAAAATCTATGGAAATTGCTTTGGAATTTTAGTTAGTGCTTTCGAAAGTTTAGTTTAGTGATTTAAACTTGATTTTTAAAGTTATTTTTGAAATTTATCAAATTTGTAGAATGGCACCAAGAATGAAAAGGAGCAAAGGAAAGAGCCCATTTGATTCGAGCAAATTTGTGAGTTCAAAAGCTCAGGATCGATATAGTGACACTCTACAGTCACGAAAATAAATTCAGGAGCGGTGTTTGAAGAGTCCAGGTGGAGAAGTAGAAGACCTGATAGTCCTCTGACAGTGGGAACAGTTTTGTTATTTCTCTGTTGTCTCTGTAATTTTTGTTGTGAGGGAGTTTTATGCAAATCTCCCAAAGGCTGAGAACGATCGAGTTACAGTTAGAGAGAAGTTGGTACCTTTTACTCCAAAGGTAATCAACATATTTTACCATTTACCACTGGAGACTTTGTGTTTTTATGCAAATTATAGTCCTACTGAAGCGAAGTTAGACGAGATTATTTCATACTTGACTATTGGGAGAGGACTTTGGAAGATTACCAATGAGAGGAGAGTAAATTTCCCAACTTCAAAGTTATGTGCACCTTCAAAGGCCTGAGACTATTTCGTTTCTACTCATCTGCTTCCGACCAATCATCTCAATAAAGTGACAAGAGAGAGAACGACGTTGAATTATTGTATCTAGGAGAGAAAGCCCATAAACATAGGGGCTTTGATCTATGACACTTTCATCAGTTCAGCTGCTGCTGCTACAACTGTAGGTATGGGATTTGCTTTCTCAATATTTTCTTTATGTGAGTAGGTTGGAGTAAAGTATGATAGTTGGGAGGAAATTCTGTTTCCTCTGATGTCCATTACAAAAGTAAATGTGAAGACTTATTTGGAGCATTCAATTTTTAGCTGGAGGGGAGGATTTTCTAGGAGCTATGTATTAGAGACGTCTGCTGCATCTTCATCAAGACCATTATCAGCGCTATTTTTTTGAGTTTCTCGGTGTACTTTATATCTCTATATATATATATATATATATATATATATATATATATTTATATAGTTTTAGAAAAATAAGAAATCAAACTGACCTCATATTTTTCATATTTTAAATAAAAGAGCGTTGTACCTCAAATCCTGTATCTATCCCTAAGGATAAACACAAGACTTGAGGATGAGGCTTGATCAAATAAACTAGGGAACATATGACATCCGTTTGGTGTTCGAAACCTTTGTATTTGTCGTCAAGTTCCCCTATTTAATATAAAGAATTAAATAGAGTTTATGTTAAGTTGGGTTCGGACATTCTTCCTATAAGGGCAAGCCACTATAGTTAATTACATCTTAATAGACCAAAGTCACCTAAGAAAACTCTCGATAAAAATCAGGAAATATTATCTTCAAGGAGTTTCAAATGATAGAAATTTTCAATTAGATCAGACATAGAGGTGTGAAAGGAGATTGGTTCAAGTTTAGAACATTTTATTGTAGAGTCCAAAGGAGGAAGAACTAGGGGATGTCATATATCCCGAGGAGAACCTCAGTGACTTCCCAAGTTATCCTAATGTTTTGCTTCATATCCAGTTTTGAGGAGAAATATTTAGGTGTTTCATCCTGTTAATTTTTTTAGTTAGGGCTTACAGTTGTCTGAAATAATCACACAAATAGCCTGGAAGATGTGAGGATTTAGGACAAACAACAACCTCAGAATCTTAAGATGAGTTAGAGCTTATATTGTAAAGTAGAGCTATGCAAATGCCTAAAGATAAGGTGAGGATTTACGTTGCATAAGCAAGCATGCATAAGCAAGCAA
>NW_018165258.1:417843-455618 GCF_001263595.1 Phalaenopsis equestris | reverse complement strand
GTCTAAGGAAGAAGGAAGGAAGATTGGTTTAGCTCGGGAAGACAGGTTTTGCTGTTGAAAATGACCATGTTACCCACCATGCTAGAGCTCCTTGCCGTGCCGTGATGAGTTTGATTTTTCTAGTGTGTCAAGTTATGATGTCAAATTAGGTGGCCTTATGGTTGTAGTTCTTTAAATTTTATTGGAGAATGTTAAAGTGGATTAGAGCAACATCGGTTAAGATCCTACGGTTCCCTCATTTCGAGACCACTATTTTTTATTGGATTCACTTAGTCCAAATGAATTTACTAAACTCAACTTAATGAGTTTCATAATTTCATTTAGATCGTGGGAAGCCTCGTTAGCAACCATAGGTTACCTTCTAGAAGGAATTTCCGATCATTCGATAGAGATATCTTAATTTAGTTAAAGTCGTATTTTTGTGTCATGTTTGTGATTAAATTTTGTTGTTTTATATTTTGAGTGTTGTGGCGGTGAATTTTATCTTGTCTTGGTTGATTTTAGTTTTAGTTTTGTTTAGTTTAAATTTTGGTTTTCATTTTGTGGCTATCCTGATAGTTTTAGTTTTCATGCAGGATGACATCATTGTTTAGCACGCAAATTTGTGTAAGCATAAAATTATAACATAAAAGTACAAGAAAGACAATGCTGAAAACTGTAAAAGCGTACCTAGCGAGTCTTCTCGCTCCACCACCTAAAACTCAAAATGCATGTTATAGCAGTTTATACAAAACAAGGAAGTAAAAATTTGGTGACCTACCTGAACCTAAGTCATACCTTGGTGGGTTAATGAGTTATACTCACAGAAGCGAGCAGTTCTGAAGTCGGGGTATGAGCGGGAAATAAAAGAGATGCTTTTATTAAATATTTTTCTGATTCTTACCCTTTTTCCCCATTTATTTGAATCTATCACTACCACTAAATTAGCAAGTCATCTCTACTACATCAACCTTGTAATATATCGTGCAGCTATTAACACGATAATTATTCTTCTTCTCAATTATCCCTAAGAATAAGACTTTTTTTTTTTTTTTTTTTATAGGGATCAACATGTAAGGGTTGACCTCAAAATGGGAATTCAAGATGCAAATATCGATATCAAAGGAAAGTCAGACATTTGAAACTGACTTTCAATAAAATAAATCAGAAGTATAGGACATTTAAATGAAATTTGATTTAGCCTAAGTCACTACTAAGCCCTTAAGAATTTTGGAGAGTGTCTTAGTCATTGCAAATGAAATTGACTTATAAGTGATGGTGATGATTCATGTTTTTTTTCTTTTTTTGTTCATCAAATAGGAGTATTAAATTAATTTGTTATTAACACCCAAAATCATACCCCTAAATCTAGAGTCATTTAGTTGGCTAGACTCTCAAATTTATGTAATTTAAGGAAATTGCAAATTTATCCTTTTTAATTAGGAAAAGTGAGGTTGGTTTCTATAGTTAACCCCTTGTGTTTGAAACATCCAAATATTTTAATTAGAATCAAAGATTTCCCATTTCACTTTCTGAAATTAGGCCTAAATTTTATTTGAGGATAAATTTCCAAAATTACACATTTGCCCCTAAGGCTTTATCACTTCATAATTCATCAAATTTAATCCAAATGACTTTAGAATCTTTATCCTACTTCACTCATGGGACAAATGAGAAATCAGAGGAGAAAATGTGATTTTTAAAAATTTAATTTATCTATACAATTATTTTTTATGCAAAAATAGGATTTTTCAAAGAAAATTCCTAACTTGATCATGGTAAGGCCTAATCCCTTGAAATTTTTACTGGAAGTAGGCTTGGACCAGAGAAGCCTTTGGATCAAATTTCATGATTTTTTTTAATTTTATTTAAATTTTAAGAATTATTTTAAGTTCTAGGGTGTTTATTAATTAAAAAATATTTTAAATGTGGAAAATTAAGTTTAATATTTTATTAGATCTCTCTGATGTCAAGGGACATAGAAAAATAAATTTCTGATTTTTCTTTGAATTATTGGAATTATTTTAGTAAAAATCCATTTTTAGCCTTTAAAAATTATTTTAAGCTTCAAAATTCAATATCTTTATTTAGAAAATCAGGAAAAATATCCCAATTATTCTTAAGTGCTTAAGAAGCAATTTAGAACATTTCCATGAATTTTATTACCTTTGTGATTTTTATGGATTTTTAATTATTTAAATATTTAAAAATGGGCTAAAAATAAATTTTTTATTTTTACTTCAAATTTATTTTTATAAAATTCCGCTAATCACAGAGAACTCCAAAAACCAAGTTTGATAATTTTTCAAGTTATATTTTAATTTTTAAAAAAAATTTAATGCCAAAAATGTAAATTAACTTGAAAAATTAAGTGAGATATTAAATGAACGCCAAATATTTTGAAATTTTTATGGTGAGTTCTTTGGAGTTTATGTTTTGGTGGAGACCAAAAATTTAGTCATTTAGATGTCTATATTACCCAAAATTAATTTTCTTTGTGTTTTAGGGTTGGAGAAGATTAAGTGTATCCTTAATGACTTAACTCATGAAATTATTTCGAATGGATCCTCTGGTCATGGTGAACCTTCCAAATTTTTCTTAATAAACATGCTAATTATTATGATTAATTTATGCAAAATAATAGACATAAATTTGAAAAATATGTATCTCTGTCTAGGGACCTCCTCTGACTTTAGAAAAATTAGAGGATGTTCTTTAAGATAAAGGCAACAACATGCTAAAATTTCAAGCCATGGTGATATTCCTACATGAGTGGAGAATCAAAAGACTCAAAACAGTGTTTAATTAATTAAAAATAAAACATGCATCAAATGACCTTCAAATTATTTCCACATTATTTTCCTCTGTTCACTGAGCAAGATGGTATTTTTATTTTCTTTTTGTGATTTTTCTATACAAAGATATGAATTTTTAAAGTTAGGGATCATTTTTTAATTTTTTAAATTCCCTATTTATCTATTTAAACGCGTGGCGCTGACTGTATCCTTAGCAGCTCCGAATGCGCACGTGGCACGCTCTGGTTGGATGATGTCATCCATGTAGTCGCTGACTCGGCCCGCTGTTCATGTAAGGAAGTGTTGTTTGGCTCGATCTCCTCCGCCCATCCGATACACTCACGATCGGATGTCTCCCCTTTATCGTCCCTGATAGAGTGATCTCATGACCGTTCACACTAATACCCTAAGATCTCAACCTAGACTCAACCAAATCACTTTCTCTTTGATCCTATTGACTCGTCTAAGTGAGACAAACATATCCGTAAGGTAATCATGCAAATAAATTCAGCCTAATTAAATGAAGAATCAAAATAGGCTAGGGAGGAGGAGAGGTTCAATACCTTGGCTTTGAGAAGGGAAGCTTTGATCAGAGATGCTCGACACATTTTTTGGGCTCCAAGGAGGCTAGGGATTAAGCCTCTGACCGTGGTGTAAGGTATAAATATGAATTCAGCCAAGCTTGATTTCATGTGTTGGTCTAAAGCTATGTCAGGGTCTCTGTGGAATGGAAATTTGATCGGGCTTCTCCTTCTTTCACTGTGGTGAAGCTGTGGGTGAGTTTAATTTGATTTTTGTGTAGTGTAGAAGTGTAGAGAGCTCTATCCAGATTTTAGGCAGAGATTCGAGCTCAAAATTGGGCTCCGACAAGGGATTCAGGGCCATGTGGTGGTTGGATTGCACTGAGGAGGTCTCAAAGAGGCTTTTAGATCAATTTGAGGAAGTATCTTAGAGGAAATTTCAGCTCTCCTCCCATGGCCATGGAGGGGAGCTTTTATAAAAAAAATGGCTTAAGGCTTGCTGCCATGGCCAATTTGGTGGGGGGGGGGGGGGGGAAATGGGGGGGGTGAAATGTGCTGCCTAGGTGGAGGGCATCGAGGCTCCAACATTTAATTTAGATTATGTGGCCTCTAGGTTTGATTTTGGTTTAATTCCATGGATCTAGGTTTGGCCATTTTTCGACCACCAGGCCGGCGGACAGGTTAGCCAGGGGAGGTGGCCAGGGAGGTCAGGGACCTCAAAAGAATAGATCACAACAAATTAATGTGTTTAGGCTTTGTTTTTGCAAAAATATCCTAAGCTTAAGAAAATATGGAATGAAATCCTTTAATTTAGGGGAGCTTTAGTACATGGCTTAGTTTAAGTAGTTTTAAGAGGTTTGTTTTATTTTTTTTAGGTTAGCCACTAGGATCCAACAAATGGCTGTGGAGTCATTAATTTGGTTACTTCGGCGTAGTTAGGCCATCTTTAGTGCATGGGTTCAATGTGGGTTCAATTCAATGTGGGTTCAAGTGATCAAAGCTTGGGTTTGGGCTAGGCTAGCCATGTCAATTGGCCAAATTGATTGATAAAGTTGGTGTATATGATCATAAGGAACAACTTGGTTGAAGGATGGAAGTGGTTTGATTGTTATGAAGATTTTTTGAGTTCAATTGAAATGATTTTGAGTTCAATTGAAGGGTCAATTTGGAGGATTTTTTAAATTTGGTCAATTTGGGCAAGTTGGGCTAGAATTGGGTCTAAAATGGGTTAGCATTGGGCTAAGTCCAAATTTAATAGTCGAAATGATCAAGGGAGATGTTTTGAAGATTTTTCATGAAGGATTCAAGTGGAAATTTTGGGGCTAAGGCCATCAATTTGGTGAGATTTTGAGACATGGCCATTTTGGGGCAAATTTGGGGCTTTTTGGACTTAGGTTGAAATCAAATGAATTAATGGACTCACCAAGGCCAATTTAAGGTCAAGTTTGATGTATGGGAATATTATGAAGGTTTTTCAACACAAATTGTGGCAAATTGAGTAGGCCATGGGTTCAATTTGGTGGAACGAAGTCGTGGGGCCAAAATTGGGGTTTTAATCTAAATCAAAACTGTGTTCAAATCATGGACCAATTAGACTTGGATTTGGTTTATTTTGGTCACATTGAGGGTTAATTTGAGTTTGGGCTTGAAATTTGGGGAAAAAATGGGTCTCTAAAAGGCAATTTAGTGGTTTTGGTCAAAGATGGTAAAATTGGCTAAATTGGGTCATGTGGTAGTTGAGGAAAATGAAATTGGGAATATTTGGGAGGTTTTGGCAATTTTTATTTGGGAGGTTTTGGCGGAGGTTTTGGCAATTTTTGGGATTTTTTTAGAATTTTTGGAATTTTTGGTTAAGTAGGGGTATTTTGGTAATTTGGCAAATTTTGGAGATTTTGGGTAGTTTGGGTGTTCTCAAGGTGTTTGAAATGATTTTTGAACCAATTTTGGTATTTTGGGTAAATTTGGGAATTTTGGCCAAATTTGGGGTCCTAAGGGTATCTAGGTAATTTGGGGGAGTTTAGGGGCAAAAGGCTAGGTTGGGTATCTTGATAGAGTTGGAGTGCCAACCACCATCAATAAGCCATGGACCAATGGAAACCTCATTTTGGGTCCTCTATGTATTGGTCTTAGCTAAACCTCAGCATAGGGCTAATGGGTTTAGGGGACCACCGGTTTAGGGGACTAATGGGTTTAGGGGACCACCTACATGAGTCTCCTAAAAATATCAAGGGACCAAAGCCTAGAAGTTTAAGTTTAAGATTGTGAGTGATTATGAGTGCAAGTATGTAACTTAAGCCCTAGTCCGACACCAAGGGTCAATCCTTAAGGTCCAGGTGTCTTATGGGTGACTCATCTTGAGTTTCCCCATAATTACCCCACCTACTAAGTGCTGGAGGTTAGGACCAATATGTGGAATTTCAAGTTGAGTAGAGAACAGTTTGGAATTTCTAATGGTGAGGGTTCCTTTTCTAGTTTCTTAAGAATAGTCAATAGGAAAGTCCTATGGCTAGAACTTAAGCTATTAAAGTGGAAAAACTAAACCTCAACCAAAAGTGTGGTCAACAAATGGACCCCCAATAGGTGTGTTGTGTTGGGCAAGCACACCACGCTTATTGGCGTTGACCTACAAGATCAACAAAACCAATATAAATTCTTAAGTCAATAGACTTGGAAGTAGTGTAGAATAGAGTAACAATTGTTTCCATCAGGGAGCAACAAATGCTCTCTACTGGGGAAAAGCAAAGAGACTCCGCAAACGACCGTCGGGAAAATTGACGATTGAGGCGGGGACTCAATTCCAAATTCAGTGTTTAATTTTTATTTTAACATTGATAATTTCAGAGAATAGGATTGAGTGGTAGGACCAAATCAAGATGGAAGGAACAGAGGCTCACATCCGACTAAAAAAGGTAACGAAAGTGTAGAAAATGGCAACTATTAAGGATATTACGCCAGAAAGAAAGGGCGATACTAGTTCGAATTACCACTGGGGAGTTATATTCAAACTGACATATGACAGGGAGAATATATATGTCACGTTAGGAAGGAAAGCACTGGGACTCACATCCAACCGAAGAGGTGACGAAGAAAAATATATGCTACGTTGAGGAAGAAAGCTTCGGGACTCACATCCAACTCAAGACGTAGCGGGGAAATATATCGATCCTGATAGGAAGGAAAGCACTGGGACTCACATCCAACTTAAGTGGTGATGAAGAAAATATCAGATGAAGAAAATATCAATGAAGAAAATATCAGCTACATTGAGGAGGAAAGTGCTGTGACTCACATCCAACTCAAGCGGTAGTGGAAAAATATATCGATCACGTTAGGAAGGAAAGCACTGGGACTCACATTCAACTCAAGAGATGATGAGGAAAATATCAACTACATTGAGGAGGAAAGCACTGTGACTCACATCCAACTCAAGTGGAAGCGGGAAAATATAACAATCACGTTAGGAAGGAAAAAACTGGGACTCACATCCAACCCAAGATGTGATGAAGAAAATATCTGCTACGTTGAGGAGGAAAGCTCTGGGACTCACATCCAACTCAAGAGGTAGTGGGGAAATATATCGATCACGTTAGGAATGAAAGCACTGGGACTCACATCCAACTCAAGTGGTGACGAATAAAATATCTACTACATAGAGGAGGAAAGCACTGTGACTCACATCCAACTCAAGTGGTAGCAGAAAAAGATATCGATCACGTTAAGAAGGAAAGCACTGGGACTCACATCCAAGCTAAGAGGTGACGAGGAAAATATCAGCAACATTTAGGAGGAAAGCACTGTGACTCACATTTAACTCAAGAGGTAGCGGGAAAATATCTCAATCACGTTAGAAAGGAAAGTGCTGGGACTCACATCCAACCTAAGAGGTGATGAGGAAAATGAGGAAAATATCAGGTGATGAGGAAAATATCAGCTACATTGAGGAGGAAAGCACTGTGACTCACATCCAACTCAAGAGCTAGCGAGAAAATATCTCAATCATGTTAGAAAGGAAAGTGCTGGGACTCACATCCAACCTAATAGGTGATGAGGAAAATATATCACACTATGCAGAAAATATGCAGATTCAAACATGTAAATTTGTGGTGAATTGTGAATAGAATATGAAAATATGTGAAGAAAGCAGAATTTAGGTGCCAATTCAGAAATGAGAATTAAAATTTAGGTATCAATCTCAAAAATAGAATCGAAAGTTAGGGACCGACCTTGAATATAGCGAAGTAGAAACATAGGACTTATTTGAATATGTGAGAATTGAAATACAGGGACAATTCTCAGAAGAGAGTGTCATAATTTAGGCACCAACCTCAAATATGGTGAATCAAAAACATATGACTGGTTCAAATATGTGAGAATTGAAATATAGGGACAATTTTTAGAAGAGAGTGTCGAAATTTAGGTTCCGACCCCGAATATGGTGAATCAGAGACATAAGACTGATTCAAATATGCGAGAATTGAAATATAGGTACAATTCTCAGAAGTGAGTGACGGAATTTTGGTACCGACCTGGAATATGGTGAATCAAAAACATAGGACTGATTTGAATATGTGAGAATTGAAATATAGGGACAATTCTCAGAAAAGAGTCTCAGAATTTAGGTACCGACCTCGAAGGTAGTGAATCAAAATTTAGGTACTGATTTGAAAATGTGAGAATTGAAATATAGGGACAATTCTCAGAAGAGAGTGTCAGAATTTAGGTACCAACCTTGAATACGGTGAATCAGAAATATAGGACTGATTCGAAAATGTGAGAATTGACAATTCTCGAATTGAAATATAGGGACAATTCTCAAAAAGAGTTTGTTGTGTTGAATTTGCAGAAATGTGTTATGTGAAAAGGTTGATTTTGGAGAAGAAGGTTTGTAGAGTTTTGTGGGGCTTTGTGCAGAATGCAAAATTTCGCGACGATGTGAAGAGAGTTAATGCAGATAAAGATGGTTATGCTACGTGCATAATGAGTAAGAAACTCCAAAAATGATAGAATCCACTCAATAGATTCATTTTTTTTTCTTGTTGTTTTGATCACATTTAATTTTTCAAAATATGTCTTTAAAATTTTTATTTTAGTTGGTTGATTTTTAAAAGAAATTTGTTTTGTTGTTTATTCATTTGTGATTATTTTTATTTGAGTTTTATTTTATTGTTAAAGATTCGTTGTTTCATTCTTTGTTCATTGAAATTCTGAACCAACTCATGGTTCGTGGCTTTCATCCATCGTGCAAAAAGGCAATTGACAAAAAGGCACATTTTTTAGAGAAATATTCATTAATATACTCCAATCAAGATGTCACAGATCAAACATAGGCTAACGCCTCAAAAAGGTACAATATATAGTCCATATCAAAGTACATTCAAAACATCTCATGCCATGTATACATCGTAGGCTGAGTATGTTTGATAAAAACCATGTTGCTATAAAAAAAGTGAACCCTCTAATCATGTGTATCAGGTATGATGAGCTCCTGATCGAGCAGACCTTCAAAGCCATGCTCAAGGACAAGAGGACCTTCGCATGTACTTAGAGGTACAACCCTCTCATAGCTCATACGATAGAAGTTCTTGTAGTTCTAAATCTGGATGAAATCCATATGGTGCTTTGTTGTCGTCCATCCTATGGAAGGTTGCGAACATCCCACTGTGTTGCACCCCTGGGATGCAGTGCTTGGAGACATTTGCCCTTTTTCCTTTCAAAACCAAAACTGAACCAACTAGCAAGGGAATCTCTATAGCTCCTCTGAACTTGCCAGGGCTAATAATTTCAATTTATTTTTCAAATAATATATTGTTTTTGCTCATGAATGAGACTGTGCAGAAGGGCCTCACAAAATCATGGTGGTCTATATGGGGGAGGGATGAAATCTCCCTCATATCAGATGTTGATGATGCAACTATTCAGGACGCAGGTAGCTGGCAGTATGTTCCATCTGACCATCCTCTTGATCATCCACTTATTATAAGAGGTAGTGGATCTACCTGGTCATGTTTGAGGATCCCCGACAGATTTTCTTGTCTATCATTTGTAAAATTATAACAGTAGCCGCACTGAATGGTGATTCTTTCTTTTCCTCTCATCCATTTCTTCAGCTCACAGTATGTTCTTTCCATGAGAAGGTCTGCTCGGCCTTTATCCCTAAAGTTAAAGATGCAGTTAAGAATGCTTCTTTCGTCACTTTCAGAGAAGACCCTGGTATACAGCTCCAGGCCTTCCAGTATGTTGATGAATCTTCCTTGGACTTCCTCATAGAATTCAAATTCTCTTTTATTTACCTTGCTTATTTTATAGTACTCCATCGTGCTAGGAGTCGGCATCTATTATGGGCATTCCTCCATCTCGACATTGGCAGGAACCCAAATTAGCGCAGGCTCATTTGAAACATGTGATTCAGCATCTAAAAGGATGTATGACTCTGGACTCCATGGAATATGCTCATCTGTCCCTAGTGGGACGTATGTCTCGTCATCAAAAAATCTGCTGTCTGAGACCCGTCGGTGGTGGAGGTATACTCCTTCAATGTACTGTAGTGTTGTAGATGTAGGACATTGCTGTCCGGGCATTCTATAAATGCTCTTTTGGCTGATTTCCCTGCAGGTATCTCAGCGTTGCACGTCGGGCCCTTGCATAAAACATCTAAAGCTGAAGGTGTCTCGGACTCTGTGACAAACCCTACTTTATCATCTGTGGTGGGTAGGCTGACAGAAGTCTCTTTCATGTCTGGATCATAAATATTCCCCTCAGGAATAGGGGTGAGTAAGTTGTTTGCTTCCTTCTGACGTCTGCGTTCTTCCCGTAGAAAAGCCTTCTATTTTCTGCGACTGGCATTTCTGCGCTGAGTCCTGCAAAGCGAAGCATCTGGCAGTCGTTCGTTGTTGGCGCCTACTAGGCCTCCTGCTGGTGTAGCTATCATGGATGGTAGATGGTTGGGACCCTCCCTCGGGTCTTGCTCTATCATCACGTTCTTTCCTTTATGTGATGTATTGTTTTTAGCAGCCACCCTCAGTAGTGAAGGCAATCCCTCCTTTTCTCTGCAACTGACTACATTCATCAAAGGACCTTCGTATTTCATATCAACTTGGTTAAAGTCCATGTTGAAGCCTATGGTGCAACCCTGCAACGCCATTTCCACATTCAGTGTGAGGCTCCAGCCATCCTTGAAAGCGAAGATCAACCTCTATCCCGACATTTTTCTGAAGACGATAGAAAAAATGTCAGTGGGCTTAAACTTGGCATGAACAAGAACAAAACAAAGTATTTATTAAAATAAATTTTACTTTATTTTAGTGAAGATAATTTTTTATTTTATGTATGAATTTTGTTTAATTTAGTGGAATATTACGTTGAAAAGTAGAAAGGAGAAAGTTTGAAGTTGAAATTTTTCTCAAAATTTTCATTATAATTAGGTTAATTACAAAATTTGGATCCAGTCATAGAAATTTGGTAACATAGATAACCCCAAAATAATCAAAGTTTCAAAGTTTCAAAGAAAGCAAAGGCAAGCAGTATTAGGTTGTATAATAGGTTTTCAGGTATCGCCCATTTATTGGTAACATGGGTCTTTCGCCCTGGAAGTCCACTAACTAGCACACTCCTCCTATGTAGACCTTTTCAAGGACAAATGGTCCCTCCCAATTTTGCTCAAATTTTCCACCTATTTTACGGCGTACAAGAATAGGTCTTTTGAGCACAAGTACGAGGTCACCAACTTTGAATGTCCTTGGGCGGACCAATTTGTCATGGGCTTGTACCATTTTTGCTTGGTAAAGCTCCAAGTGTTGTTGCGCTTCTAGTCATTATCCCTCAAGACTTTCCACTTCTTCAAGTCTGAGTTTTGTACTTTCTCTTGTTGTGAGTTGGTTGTCAACAGCAACTCTAAGAGTCGACTGGATTTCTAGCGGTAGCACGGCCTCGGACCCATACACGAGCATGTAGGGTGTACACTGAGTGGGAGTCCTAAAATCCATCCGTTAGGCCCACAAGGCTTTTAATAGTTTGTTGTGCCAATCCCTTTTTTTTCATCGACTGTTTTCTTCAAAATTTGTACCATTGTTTTGTTGAAGGCTTCAACCAGACCATTTTCTCTGGAATAGTAAATCGTAGAGTATCTCTAATCTATCCCATGTCTTTTGATGAAATTATTGAGTTTTATGCTTTTGAAAGCTGTCTCATTACCAAAAATTATTCTTTGCGGTACTCTAAAATGGTAGACAATTTGGCTTTTGAAGAATTGAAGGATGTGTTGTGTCGTAACCTCACGCAATGGTACTACCTCTGCCCATTTGGAGAAGTAATCAAAAGTGGCAAGTATAAACCTATGTCCTTTGGAGGATGGAGGGTCTATCAGACCTACTATG
The DNA here is from genome assembly GCF_001263595.1 of Phalaenopsis equestris. Lineage (NCBI taxonomy): Eukaryota > Viridiplantae > Streptophyta > Magnoliopsida > Asparagales > Orchidaceae > Phalaenopsis > Phalaenopsis equestris. Next base: position 443,951 of record NW_018165258.1, on the reverse strand, counting down.
TCCGTGCCACAACACTCGATTGGCCATGAGGGAAACAGTTTGGTGTAGCACATTCGAAGGCTCAGGCTCGTATAAGCCCACCTCATGCACTTGGCATTAGTGACATTTTCTGGCTGTATTAATGCAATCAGACATCATTGTTGACCAATAATATCCGAGTCTTTTGATCTTCATTTCATTTTCGGCTCTGACTGATGAGTGCCACTCAGTCTGACATGTACTTCTTTGACATTATTTAGTGCTTTGACTTTATTCAAACAGCGTAGCCACATATAGTTGAATGATCTTATGTAGAGAACGTTTCTCACCAGGGCGTAAGACATGGCCCTTCTTGTGATATGATGTGCTTCAGACTTATCTTCTGGCAGCTTTCTAGTATGCAAATATTATATTAATGGCTTGCGCCAATCTTCATTGATGTTTGCAACTATATTTATTGCTTCTTCTTTTCCGAGCTTGTGTAAAGTATTGAGATCGATTTGAGACAAGACATATCTTCCTTGTAATGTGATTTCAATGGAATCCTCCATGGGACATGCCAACATGCCATTTCCTTAGCAACATTTCCTTAGCAAGTTTTACTAGAGCGTCGGTATGGGCATTATCTCCCCTAGGAATTTGGTAGAAAGTCACATCAGGGATCTGCTCTTGCAGCTTCATTGTGTACTGATGGTATTTTACTAATCTTGGTTTCAAAATTTTATATTGTTCAGCGACTTGCTGGATGACGAGTTGAGAGTCGTCATAAATGGCAATGTTCATTTTATCCATTGAGATTGCCACTTCCAACCCGGTGATTAAAGCTTCATATTCTGCTTTATTGTTGGTGCACAGCTCTGTTAGGTGGTATGAGAACCTCAACATACCCTTATCTGGCGTGTTAATGATCAAACTGATTCCTGCTTTGCCTGGTATAATTGTGCCTGATCCTTTGTCCTTTTTGGCTGACGAAGCACCATCGAAGTACATTTCCCAGTATTGCGCATCAGAGAATTTCTTTTGTAGTATTTTCTCGTCTGGTAACTCGTCGTTAAGAGAGGACCCAGCTGGCAGTGGGTGTGCAACAAGAAAGTCTGCAAAGTCTGCAGAAAGTCTGCTAGTATCTGTCCCTTGATAGCACAGAAGGGAACAAAAGTTATATCAAATTGCAATAAGATCTTTGACCATCTTGCTAAACATCTGGAGTGTGTTGGTCGGGTCATCAAATATTGTAACGGATTAAATTTTGAGATTAGGATAATCTTATGAGAAAGCATGTAATATCTAAGCTTTTGAGTGGTGAAAATTAATGTCAGACAATGCTTCTCAATAGGTGGATACTTATCTCCATCGGTATTCGACGACGACTCAAGTAGTAGAGTGCATTTTTTTTACCCTCATCATCTCATCATTGACTTGGGCTAAGAGCTAAGAGGGGCTCCAAGAGAGTCGTCTAAGGCTACGGTATAAAGTATCAACGGTTTCTCTGGAATAGGAGCTGTCAAAATAGGAGGTGTCATAGATATTGTTTAACATCCTCAAAGGCCCGCTGGCATTTCTCTTCCCAAACAAATTTGGCATCCTTTTTAATTAATGCAGAGAAAGGTTGACACCTACCTGAGAGATTACAAATAAAGCGTCTCATATATGCCAACTTCCTTTAAACGGAATTTTAGGAGCAGGAATTTCTAAAAAAGCTTTAATTTTAACCGGGTCGATCTCGATTCCCCGATGACAGACAACGAATCCCAGAAATTTCCTAGAAGTAACACCGAAGGTGCACTTTAAGGGATTCATTTTAAGGTCATATCATCGTAACCGTTTGAACACGATCCTAAACTCATACAAATGGTCTATTTTTAGTTTACTTTTGATGACCAAATCATCCACGTAGCATTCTACTTGGTTATGGATGAGGTCCTCAAAAATCTTTGTCATTGCATGCTGATATGTTGCTCTGGCATTCTTTAGGCCGAACGACATCACTGTGTTGCAGAAAATTCCAATCGGTGTTCTGAAGGCTGTAAGTGCTGCATTCTCGGGAGACATCTTGATTTGGTTGTTTCCCGACGATCCGTCCATGAAGGAGAAAATTTCATGTGTTGAAGTGATATCCACCATCATTTCTGGAATTGGTTATGCAAACTCGTCCTTTGGACATGCTTTGTTCAAATCCCTAAAGTCGACACAAACATGGATCTATCTGTTTTTCCTCTTAGCAGGTACAATGTTAGCTAACCACGTGGGGTATTGTTCTTCTTTTACAAAGTTGGCTTCTATTAATTTCTTCACCTCAGCAATGACTTGTTATTTTATTTCAAGGCGCATTCTCTTGGGAGCTTGTTTTATTGGGGTTATATTCTTGTCCACCCCGACTTTATGAACTGCAACCTCCACTGATAGTCCTGGCATTTCATCGTAGCTCCATGCGAAGCAATCTTTGAATTTTGTTAATAGTTTGGTCAATTCTGAAGATTCTTCGTCATTGAGTAGAGAACTTATAAAGGTAGGTCGGGGTTGTTTTTCAGTCCTGAGGTTAATCTCTTTCAATTCATCAATGGTAGATTTAATTTCCTCCTCAAATTCTGGCAGAGCATATTCTATTAGTTGATCAATATAGTTTATCAATATAGTCATCCTCTATATCAAGGCAATCCTCTTCTGACTCATCGACTGGTCATTGCATGCCAAATCTAAGACCCTTTTTTGAGTTGGGAGTTCAACTTTTAACATTCCATAATTTTTCAAAAAGTTGAAATTTATCTTTTTGTATTTGTTTTGGTAAGTTTCCCTGTTGAATTAATTTTTCAACACAAGGAAAAAAGTAACCAAAAGGTAATTCCATTAATTCATTAGTATCATCATCCATATTTACATGTTTTTCAAGCTCAGTAGAGGTAGAAGCACGATAAATTTTGATCGGCTTTGAACTAACACTCCGGACTTCCTTGACCTCTAAACTCTCGACCTTTTGAGGGAGAATCAGAGTAAGGGTCATAACATTCACATAGTTGTTTATCTGATCATACATTGTTTCATATTCATTCTTTTCTGTATCTTCTAGGGATATCTCGTACTGAAGTCTTTTCCATCTTGCCATCATTATCTCATCTTCAGAACTGTCTTCATCACCAACATTGATGGTTGGTCTAGTTCGTTCAACATTTAAATTGATCCTTCCTCGTCCATGTCCCCGGCCTCGATCTCGGGTGCGCGAATTAAAAGAACTTTCACCAACTTGTTGTAAAGGAGCAGTGGAAGATTGTTGAAGCGGAGTTGAATGGACTCCTCTTTGTAACTCTTCTGAATCTTCATCTTTGTTTGTGATAACTTCACGAGAGAAGACAGTCTTCTTGGGAGGCGCGTAGTAGGTAGCATTTTCGTGGATACCAACTTCATGCACTGAAAATTGTTGTAGGTCTCCTTTAATGCAATTTTCTTGACCATCTTGGTAGTATTTGATGTAGTGGTGTAGAGATGATGGAACCATATTGTGTTCATGAATCCATGGTCGACCCAGCAGAGTGTTTAAAGAGGTCTCAGCTTCGATGATATGAAATTTAGCGGTTGTCACGAGTTATCTAACCTTCATAAGTAATGTAATTGATTCAATGACTCTTTCTCCCTTTTGGTTGAATCCTCTTAACATCATTTTATTGGTCGTAAGATCTTGAGCTTCAATATCTAAACAAGCTAATGTCCTTAGGCTCAACATATTAAGAGAAGCTCCAAGATCTACTAAAAATCTGGACAACACAAATCCGCTGATGTTGACGGAGATGTAGAGTGGACGGTTGTGGTCAGCGGTACTGAGCAGTAAGTCTTCATCTGTGAAGGTTACCCCAGGCTATTTTTTTAACAAAAAAACTTCATCTGAGGATGTGCTGGCCAACTAGGCCAAGCAAATCTTTGGGTCAAGCAAAGTTGTAACCAGAGATTCTCTCATCTCGAGTGATAGGATCAAAGCGTTGTAGATGCTTAATCGGGCCAGAAACTTCCTAAGATGAGGTAGCACGTTGTAATCTACTTTATATGATCCTCCAATTTTATCTTGATTATGTAGTTCTTCCACTGGTGGAGGTGGAGGTATCTCTACTCCGGTCATTATCTGCTTTCTTTTATCTGTTGGAGCTGTTCTTGGTGGTAACAGTTTTCCTCTCCTTAAGTTAACTTCCGTGATTTCTTCTTCTTGAGATACCATTATTGAATCTTCAAGTGTCTCCTTTTTGTCAGAAAGATCTAGGTTGATGGTAAGCGGTGTACCAGGGTGCTCGAGAATTGGCTCCTCGCTCCCGGTGCTGTCGTAAGCAGTGTCATTGATGTGTTCTTTGGACATGACAACAAGTTCATCAGACTCAAGTATGATTTAAGGATCATTTTGGGGATTAAGATCGAAGTTAGATTGGTCATAATTAGTTACGTTATCACTAGAAACAGTTAAAACGTAGCTGAAATCACAATCATTATATTCATAAGTCCCAAGAGGAACAAATAGATAAACATACAAAGTTGGGGGTTTGAGGTTTTTCTTCCCCGAATTTGAGACAACTAATCTGGTAGAGGCGGCCCCTATTCTACCCCCCTTGCTATCAATCTTTTTTATGACACTTTTCTTCTTCTTCTTTGTCCTTGATGATGACGGATCTCCTGGCGAAACCTTCATCTCGGGTTTGGTATGCTGCAGACTTTGAATGGAGGCTTGTTTAAATGCAGACTGTAGCTTGTTCAGTATCTTCTTTAATTGTTTTTATGATGATCTATGATCTACTCCATACCTCATTCCATCCTTCTTCTCTGGTATATGCAAAAGATTGTTTTGATGAATCCTGTATTTAATTGAGGACCCTTTTGAGTTCGTCCCAAGTTTTACTCAATCTATCTGTTCCAGTATACAAGTTAGGTAGGAAAATTAGCTCAGCCAAAATCATGTTTATGGAACCTTTTTCAGGTTCTCTTAAATATTCTTTCAAGATTGTTACGTTCCCTTCTTTAAGGTTCCTCTCGAGCCAATGCTAAAAGATGAAGCATCCCTCTATAGTGTCTCCGAGCAATCGGTGGTATGGGTAATAATTTTGTTCATTTTTCCTACCCACCTCTTCGGGCCTCTTCGGGCTTCTTCAGGCTTCTTCAGGTCTGGTAGTCTGAATTTCGGCTTCTTCATCAGACTTCTGAATATTTTAGGTATAGCTTTATCATTGAAAGAATACACCGTTTTACATCATTCTGATAGGGACACTTTCTTGTCCCCTGTTCGAGGTCTTCCTTCTCGAGGCGGTCGCTGATTGGATTGACTACTCTGTTTCTCAGCATACTGTAATGAAGACTGGCGAGGACCTTCTGCATATATCTTCATCGGCTGCTTTCCTTTGTTGATGGTTGCTACTACTCCTGATTTCTTTTCGAACACTCTGGTCACCTTGGCCATTTCGTGTGGCTCCATGTGCTTGATTTCCTCCTGAAGACTGCTAGCTTTACTGAGTAGCTTCTTGAGTCCCTTGAGCATGAACCCTTGAGCATGAAAGCTACTGGTCCATGAATTCTCTTGAGTAGAATTTCAATCGCATGATGTTCCTGTAGCTAAGGTTCACATTTTATGCTACGATTTCTCCACCTCAAAATATAGTCCACCAAAGTTTTGCTAGGCTTTTGTTTTTCCATCATGAGCTCTCTAATAGACACATGATGTTGTGCCCCAATGAATCTTTTCACAAATAGCTGTTCCAACTTGAAAAATATTTTAACTGCCCCGGTTGGGTAAGTCAGCGTACCAGTCGAAAGCAATTCCTAACAAGCTGCTGACTAACTGCTGGAAGAATAGAGCTTCACTACTCCTCGTGTTGCCACAACTGGCTTGGAAATGTGCTATATGTTGTCTGGAATTCCCAGTATCATCAAATATTTTGAAGTTTGGGGCTAGAAAACCCTTGGGGAAAGAAACGACATCGAATTCCTCTGGGTAAGGTCTACCCTTTAAAATTAATGCACCACCCTTAGATTGGGTTAAGGCGTCCCACACTTGTTTAATCATTTGCTTGAACTCCTTTTCTGGTATAGCACCTGATGGAGAATCCTTTCTATGTTGCTCGTCTCTGTTTGCTGAAGCAACCTCCTTCTTTCATCTGTGATGTGTATGATTTCCAGCTGATTGATCTTTGAAGAAGCCAATTACGGCGCTTGTGATTGCCTTTGAATAGTGGCCATGGTGGTCATGGCTACAGCCATTTCTTCTATTCTTTCCTCCAGTAGGCTAACTTGTTCATCCCTTAAGAGGATAGCCCTACACAGTTCATCTACGGTGTTCTCTTCAGTGAGAGGTTGAGCCTCATGCGCAGATGTGGCGGCTATGGTTTTAATTATAGGGAATTCCATGAAATCTTCCTCCATGTAATAATTATAGTCAAAATATTCATCATCATCATCGATGGAAACTCCGTGTTTCTGAGCCAACTCAGAAATTTTGACTCTGAGCTTTTCAACTTTTTCTTCGATTATCGATTCTTGAATCATCTTAAGATCTAGAGGACCCTGCTGGACATCCTCTACTTGTTCCTCCATCTCACTGGCTCTTATTAAGATGATGGAAGATATCCAGACTCTGACTTCATTCCATGTTCTTGTCCCGCGGGCTTACCGGACTGTATCGGTGCAGCGACCTTTGGTACCCATACCTTTTTCTTTTTCGACGATGATGTCTCAGGATGGAGTTTCTTAGTAGAAACATTGGTATGTCAAGGGAAAATATGCTCCCCATGGTGTAGATCGGCTATAGTGTTAGGCAATCATCTTGTCTTTGCCTTTGTGATTCTAGGAATATCTCCATAATGAGTGACGGGTAAGATTTTTAGACCCAGTCTCGACTCAACCGGTCGACGGTCTGCGGTCCTGGTGGTGGTATAATCAGTAGTAATCACTGCGGTATTAACTTTATTCCTTAAACGAAATCAAATGGGGATGCGAGTAGGTGGCACTCCAGTTGTCTTGTGAGACTGCCCGACGGACTTGACGCCCTTCAAAATTTCCTTCTTCATGGGAGGAAAAATTGCATGTCCCACTCGTTTAAGTAACTTGCTAACTGAACATCCTTCTTTGGCAGATATCCTTTTGAAAACTGCACTAACTCGGGCGATAGGAGTGAACATCTTTCTCTCCTCACCAAGTCCATGAAGTGGTGGTAATGCGGGGGCAATTTTCCGGATACTCTAGTATCCATCGGTATCCATCAAAAGATGGAATCTATTCCCTCGTAGGAGTGGATAAATTTTTGGTAATCCTTCTTCATCTTAATGAGGCTCCTCCTCAACGAGTGTCTTCTCAGGAGCCTGGGCTTTGATGGCCCTCCGAACCCTTCTGTTACAGTTCCTTTTTTTGGGTTCGGATTAGTGTTACAATCCTTGAGCTTGATCTGATTTCAAACACGGGTGGTGGGACAGTTAATCCCTCAATTAGATCCTCAATAATAATTACTTCTTTCCCCTTAACAGCAGCAGAGATAGCAGGTTTAGCGGGTGTCATGAAGGTAGTAGTTTTGGCCTTCTTGCAGGCAGGGAAGTCTTGAAGGCAGTTCAAGTTGAATTCTGAAAATGGTTCCTGTATTTCTGGAGCGGCAATCTTCATGACTACAAACTGGGCTTTCCCGAGGTTGACCTCGAGATCTTCAAATCTGGCTCCAAATTTCATGGTAGAAGCAAGGTTACGGGCTTTGTGGCTCATTGGCAGGTTGTAGGAAAAGGTCAACGTTGGGTAGGTCATTGCAGCAGGCTTGAAAACAGAAAGTTTTAAGGTTAGCTATATGGCTAAAATCCTCGTAATTTTTACTGCAAGCATTGACAGTACACTGATGCAAACACTGAAAGTAGAGGTTGATCTATAGACCGGGTGGGTCTTAATTTATGGGTATTTTAAATTTTTTTTAAGAAAAATTAAGAGATGGAAAAAATTAATTAATATAAAGAAATTTTAAAGTGCGCTTAATTTGAAGAATGGAAAATCAAATATTGAAGGGAGATGTGAAGTATTTTACGACCCAGTGCGGGGCCCATTTAATGGCAGAAAATGCCCTGGTGAAATTAGTCCACCGACACACCTATTGGGGATCCAACCGTATTGGGGATTCAAACCCATATAAGAAAAATTTAAAGAGTACTTAATGGCCTCCTGAACCCCTCTATTCAAAGATAGTTGAACAGATAGTCCTAAAGTCCTCCTAAAGTCCAAGGAGTTAGTTTAGTCATACTTTCCCAATACAGAAATGGGTAAAGTATGCCAACGGAAGAAGGGTAATTTAGTCCAAGAGGGACATGGACACATTACTGATGTGTGAAGATAATATTTCCCTATTTGTATGGAGAGAAAAGCTTATCCGCAGCGGAGTACCCGGAAGCTATCGACACTATTTTTTTGGTTGGAGGAGTTGCCCGTAAGAAGCTGTCGGTTACCGGAATCCAAATCCCGTTGCCCGCTTCAGAAGGACCTTTTAATTTACATATATATATATATATATATATATATATATTTACTTTTAGAAAAATATGAAATCAAACTGACCTCATATTTTTTATAGTTTAAATGAAAGAGCATTGTACCTCAAATCCATAGCATTTGAAGAAGACTCTGGTGTACAGCTCCAGGCCTTCTAGTATGTTGATGAATCTTTCCTAAAGTTTTTCATAGAATTCAAACTCTCTTTTCTTTACTTTACTCATCTTATAGTATTCTGCTGTGGTGATCAACAGTGGTTGTCGAGGGCGCACCCTCATTTCAATATCAGTGAGAATCCAAGCTGGTGTTGTCTCTGTCTCCAGTAGAATATATGACTCCCCCATCCAGTGATCAGTGCTCTGAAATCCATCGTCGGTTGATGTGTACTCTTTTAGAGTATTGTAACACTCTAGGTGGAGGACGTTGCAGTCTGGGCATTCCACAATCACCCCTGTAGCTGGTGTCCATGTAAGAATCTCAGCATTGCTTGTCGAGCAACCCATACGAAGATCATATGAAGCTCCTTGTATCTCTGGCTCTGTAGCGAACTCAAACTCATCCACTATGGTAGGCAAGCTGGAAGAGGTCTCTCTCATGCCTAGATCAATGATTTTCCCCTCAGGAATAGGGGTAAGCAAGTTTTATGCCTCCTTCTGGCATCTTCTATCTTCGCGCAGGAAAGCTCTATGTTTTCTACTATTGGTGTTTCTGCATTGAGTTCTTTGTAGTGGCATGTCTGACAGTCTTTTTTCATTAGCAGTGACTAGGCCTCCAGTTGGTACAATTATCATAGATGGCAGGTGACTAGTCCCCTACATCGGATCTTGCTGTATTATCACATTTTTCCTCTTTAGTAAGGAATTCTCCTTGATGTTGGTCTTTATCAGTGATGGTAGTCCTTATTTTTCTTAACGACTAACTACATCCATTAGGGGACCCTCATAGTCCATGTTAACTTGAATGAAGTCCATGTCGAAGTCTATGGTGCCACCCTGTGGTGCCCTTTCTTCATCAAGTGCGAGGTTCCAACCATTTTTTAAAGAAAAAATCAACCTATGTCCTGACATTCTCTCTGCAGACAACAGAAAAAATATCAATGCACTAAAATTTAGCAGGAACAAGAACAAAATAAAGTGTTTGTTAAACAAAATTTTGTGTTATATTGGTGAGAAGATCATTTATTTATGTATATATTCTTTTGTTTAATTTAGTAAAATATCAAAATTTTAAGGGTAGAGAAGAGAAAATAAAAAGCATGTAATTTAAAAAATTTTCTTTTTATTGAGGTTAAATTTATTACAAACATTTGGACCCAGTCACAGACGTTTGGTCAAATAAATAACCCCAGAATGATCAAAATTTCAAAATTTCAATTCAAGTATTGTCAAATTGCATAGTATGTCTTCAAGTATCATTCGTTGATTGACAACATAGGTCTTTAGCCTTGGAAATGCACTAGCTGGTAGGCTCCTCCTGTGTAGACATTTTTCTATGATAAATGGTCCTTCCCAAGTTGGCTCAAATTTTCCACCTATCTTGCGGCGTGCAAGAATAGGCCTTTTGAGCACAAGTATGAGATCACCAATTTTTAATGTTCTTGGGTGGACCAAATTGTCATGAGCTTGTATCATCTTTGCTTAGTAAAGCTCCAGATGCTGTTGTGCTTCTAGCCATTTGTTTGAGCACAAGTATGAGATCACCAATTTTTAATGTTCTTGGGTGGACCAAATTGTCATGAGCTTGTATCATCTTTGCTTAGTAAAGCTCCAGATGCTGTTGTGCTTCTAGCCATTTGCCTTCAAGACTTTCCAATTCTTCAAGTCTGAGTTTTGCACTTTCTTCTATTGTAGATTGATTGGCGATAGTGAATCAGAGAGATGACGTCTAGAACTTCTAGTGGACACGAGCATGTAGGGTATACACTGAGTGGGATTCCTGAACGTTGTCCGATAGGCCCACATGGTTTCTAGAAGTTTGTTATGCCAATCTCTTTTTTTTCCATCTAATGTCTTTTTCAAAATCTGGACCAGTGTCTTGTTGAAGGCTTTGGTTAAGCTATTTTCCCTAGGATAGTAAATTGTAGAGTACCTCTAATCTATCCCGTGTCATTTGTCAAAGTTGTTTATTTTTGTACTTTTAAAGGCTGTCCCATTGTCATAGATTATTCTGTACGGAACTCCAAAATGGTAGACGAGTTGGCTTTTAAAAAATTAAAGGACGTGCTGTGTTGTAAACTCTTGTAACGGCACTGCCTCTGCCTATTTGAAAAAGTAATCTATAGTTGCAAGGATAAATCTGTGTCCTTTGGAAGATGGAGGGTATATCGAACCTATGATGTCAGTGCCCCAACACTCAAAGGGCCACGAGGCAACTGTTTGGTGTAACACATTTAGAGGTTGGTATAAGATCACCCCATACACTTGGCACTGGTGACATTTTCTAGTTGTATCCATGTAGTAGGACATCATTCTTAGACAATAATATTCGAGTTGCTTGATCTTCATTTTCACCTTTGGCCCTGACTGGTGAGCACCACACAATCCGGCATGTACTTCTTTGACAACATTCTATGCTTCTGCTTTGCTCAAAGATCGTAGCCACATCTGATCAAATGATCTTTTATAGAGGACATCACCAATTAAAGCATATGACATAGCTCTTCTTGTGATGTGGTGTGCTACTGACTTGTCCTCTGGCAGCTTTCCAGACTGCAAATATTCTAGTAATGTATTACACCAATCTTCATTTACATCAGCAACCGCAATCATCATTTCTTCTTCTTTTTCGAGCTTGTGTAGATTTTTGAGGTCGATTCAAGACAAAACCTATCTTCCTTGTACTGTGATATCAATGGAATCCTCCTGGGGACATGTTAATTCTTTTGCAAGTTTTGCTAGAGCGTCAGCATGGGCATTATCTCCCAAAAGAATCCTGGAAAAAGTTACATTAGGAATCTGCTCGAGCAGCTTCATTGTGTACTGGTTGTATTTTACTAACCTTGGCTTCAAAATCTTATACTGTCTGGCTAATTGCTGGATGACGAGTTGTGAGTCACCATAACTAACAATATCTGTTATATCCATTGAGATTGCTAATTCCAATCCAGTAATTAAGGCTTCATACTCTGCTTTGTTGTTTGTGCATGGCTCTGTCAGGTTCTATGACAACCTCAGCATACCCTTATCTGCCATGATAAATATCAAATCAATCCCTGCTTTGACTGGTATAATTGTGTCTGATCCTTTGTCTTTTATGGCCCACAAACCTCCATCTAAGTACATCTCCCAGCGTTGCTGACTAGATAATTCCATTTATAATACTTGTTCATCTGGAAATTTTGGAAGATCGTCATTGAGAGGGGACCCAGCTGGCAGTGGGTGTACAGCGAGAAAATCAGCTAAAATTTGTCCCTTGATAGCATGAAGGGGAACAAAAGTTATATCAAATTGCAAAAAAATCATCGACCATCTGACTAGACATATAGAGAGTGTTGGTCGGGTCAACAAATATTGCAACAGATTAACTATCGAAATGAGGGTAGTATTATGAAAAAGCATATAATGTCTAAGCTTTTGGGTGGCAAAAATTAAAGCTAAGGAATGCTTCTCAATCGGCGGATATCTTATCTCTGTCGGTATTAGGCAGTAACTTAAGTAATAGAGTGTGTGTTCTTTACCCTTGTCATTGATTTGGGCTAAGAGGGCTCTAAGAGAGTAATCTAAGGCTGCGGTATAAAGTATGAATGGTTTTTCCGGGATAGGGGCTGCCAAAACAGGAGGTGTCATTCAGTATTGCTTAACGACTTCAAAAGCCTGCAGGCATTTCTCTTCCCAAAATAATTTCCCAAAATAATTTGGCAAAAATAATTTGGCATCCTTTTTAATTAATGTTGAGAAGAGCTGACACCTACATGAGAGATTAGAAATAAAGCATCTTAGATATGCCACTTCCCTTGGAAGGAACGTATTTGTTTCAAGGTTTTGGGAGGAGGCATTGCCAAGATAGTTTTAATCTTATCCGGGTCAATCTAGATTCCCAGATGACGGACAACGAATCCTAGAAATTTTTCAGAGGTAACGCCCAAGGCACACTTTAATGGATTCATCTTAAGGTCATCTTATCGTAGATTCATCTTAAGGTCATATTATCGTAACCATCCTCAAATGATCCTCAAATCATACAAATGGTATATTTTTCATTTACTTTTGATGACAAAATCATCCACGTACCACTCTACTTGATTGTGAATGAGATCATACAAAATCTTTGTCATAGCTCGTTGGTATGTCGCTCTGGTGTTCTTCAACCAAAACAACATCACTGTGTAGCAAAAGATCCCAATCGGTGTTCTAAATATTGTAAGCGCTACATCCTCGGGAGACATCTTGATTTGGTTATACCCCGATGATCCATCCATGAAGGAGAAAGTTTCATGTGTCGAAGCAATATCCACCATCATTTGTAGTATTGGCAGTGGGAACTCATCCTTTGGACATGCATTATTCAAATCCCTGAAGTCAAAACATACACGGATTTGTTCATTTTTCTTCTTAACAGGTATAATGTTATCTAACTATGTGGGGTATTGCTCTTCAATTATAAAGTTAGTGTCTATTAACTTCTACACCTCGACAATAAATGACTTGTTGCTCTATTTTGAGGCACATTCTTCTTGGAGCTTGTTTTACTATGGTCATATCTTTGTCCACCTAGAGTTTATGAACTGCAACCTCTGCTGATAGTCTTGGAATTTAATCATAATTCCATGCAAAGCAGCATTTGAATTCTGTTAACAATTTGATCAATTCTTAAGATTCTTCATCATTGAGTAGAGAACTTATAAATGTAGGCCGGGGATGCTCCTCCATCCTAAGGTTAATTTCCTTTAGTTCATCGATAGTTCATTTGATTTTTTCCTCAAATTCTAGTGGAGCATCTTCTATTAGCTGATCAGTAGAGTCATCCTCCACATCATGGCAGCCCTCTTCCAATTCACTAGTAACAACCATGCAAGACTTTGAATCATCGACCGGTCCCACTGTACCAAATATAAGACCCTCTTTCGAGTTAGGAGTTCGACTTTAAATATTCCATAATTTTTTAAAAAGTCATAATTTATCTTTTGGCATTTGTTTTGGCGAATGTTCCTTTTGAATTAACTTTTGTACACAAGGCAAAAAGTAACCAAAAGGTAATTCCATTATTCATTAGGATTCTCATCCAAATTTACATGATTTTCAAGATTAGTAGAAGTAGAAGCACGTTAAAACTTGATCAGCTTTGAACCTTCCTAAGATGCTTGAGCTGGCTTGCAACTTCCTTTTGACAATATTAGAGCATCGTAGATGCTTGAGCTGGCATGCAACTTCCTAAGATGAGCTAGCACATTGTAATCCACTTTGTATGATCCTCCAATTTTCTCTTGATTATGTTATTCTTGCACTGGTGGAGGTGGAGGTAGCTCTTCTCGAGTTACTATTTGCTTTCTTTTATCAGTTGGAGCTGACCTCGGGGGTAATACTTTCCCGCTCCTTAAGTTCACTTCTATAATTTCTTCTTTCTGAGATATAATTGTCGAATTTTCCTGTGTTTCTTCTTTATCGGAAAGATTTAAGTTGATGGCCAGTGGTGCACCAAGATGCTCGAGGATTGGATCCTCACTCCCGGCACTGTCGTAAGCGGTATTGTCAATGTCTCCTTAACTCTTGTTAGCAAGTTCATCGGACTCAAGTACAATTTGAGGTTCATTTCAGGAATGGAAATCAAAGTTAGATTAGTTATAATTGATTATGTTATAACCAAAAATAGTTAATAAAAAACAATTAAAACGTAGCCAAAATTACAATCATTATATTCATAAGACCCCATAGGGGTAAAAAGATTATCATACAAGGTTAGGGGTTTGAGGATTTTCTTCGATTTTCTTCCCCAAATCTGAGGATTTTCTTCCCCAAATCTGAGAAAACTAATCTAGTAGAGGTAGCCCCTATCCTACCCCCTGTGTTATCAGTCTTCTTGGTGGTATTCTTCTTCTTCTTCTTCTTCTTCTTTGACGATGATGGATATTCTAGTAAAATCTTCATATTGGGCTTGGTAGGCTGAAGACTTTGAACGGAAGCTTTCCTTGAAGCAGACTGGATTTGGTTCAGGACCCTCCTGCGCTTGTTCCAAGTCGTAGGCCATCCATCTTTTCCAATATATGGGTCAATCAGAGAGATTGACTCAGCTGAAATCATATTAATGGAACCCTTTTCAGGTTCTTTTAAATATTTTTTTGGGATCGTTATATTCCCTTCTTTAATATTCTTCTCGAGCCAATCCTTGAAGACAAAACATTCTTGTATAGTGTGTCCAAGAAATTTGTGATACTAGCAATAATTTGGTTGATCCTTCTTGTCAACCTCTTCGGGTTTTTTTGGATCTAGTAATCTGAACTCAGGCCTGTTCATCAGGCTTCTAAACATTTTGGCTATGACTTCATCTTTGATGGAATACACCACCTTCCTACGTTCCGCAATGGACATTTTCTTGTTCTTTATTAGGTATGATCCTCCTTGATGCGGTTGCTGGCTAGACCGGTCATACTGTTGTCTATGTTGTTGAGCATGCTACAATGATGACTGACAAGAATTTTCATCAAGTATCTTCATTAGTTGTTTTCCTTTATCGACTGTTTCCACCGTTCTGGATTTCTTTTCAAATACTCTGGTAATCTTGCACTTCTCAGACTTTTCATGAGAATCCATATGTTTGAGTTCTTCTTGAAGAATACTAGCTTTGTCGAGTAGCTTCTCGAAGGATTTAATGGTGAGTCCCTTGAGCATGAAAGCTACTGGCCCATGGATGCTTTTTTGTAAGATCTCAATCGCGTGATGTTCCTGTAGCTGAGGTTCACATTTCATGCTAAGGTTTCTCCACCTCAAGATGTAGTTCACAAAAGTCTCTTTGGGCTTTTGCTTCTCTACTATGAGATCTCCAATAGAAACATGTTGTTGCGCTCTGGAAAATCTCTTCACAAAAAATTGCTTGAACTTGGTGAATGTCTTAACTGATCCGTTGGGTAGTTCGGCATACCAATCAAAAGTGATACCTGACAAGCTGCTGACAAACTGTCAAAAGAGCAAGGCTTTGTTACCTCAAGTATTACCACAACTGGCTCAAAAATGTGCTATATGCTATATGGGATTTCCAGTCCCATCAAATATCTTAATGTTTGGCGACACAAAACCCTTAGGGTAGGGTATGGCATCTAACTCCTCCAGGTAACATCTACCCTTCAAAATCAATGCACCACCCATAGATTGGGTTAAAGCCTCCCAAACTTTCTCGACCATTTGCTTGAATTTCTTTTCTAGAATAGCACTTGGTAGAGAATATTTCTTTTGTTTCTCATCTCTATTTGCTGAGGCAACTTCCCTCCTTTCATCTGCGATGTGTCTAATCTCCAGTTGATTAAGTTTTGGAGAGGCTAACTGTGGTGGATGAGATTGTCCCTGAATTGTGGCCATGGTAGTCATGGCAGTGGCCATCTCTTCCATTCTTTTCTCCATTTGGCTAATTTGTTCATCCCTTCAGAAAATAGCCCTACGCAGCTCATCTACGGCGTTCTCTTCGATGAGAGGTTGAGTGTCGCGTGCAGATGCAGTGGCTCTGGTCTCAATGACATTGATCTCCATGAAATCTTTCTTGAGGTAATCATTAACTTGAGGTAATCAATCATTAAAGTCAAAATTTTCATCATCATCGATGAAAACTCCATGTTCTCGGGCTAACTCAGAAATCTCGACCCTGCATTTTTTGAACTTTTCTTCAATTATCGATTCTTGTAACATCTTGAGATCTGGAGGACTTAGCTGGATATCCTCTGCTTGTTTCTCCATCTTTCTAGCAATTATTGCGACAATGTCAGATACTTTAGACCCTGGATTCATTCCATGACCTTGCCTTGTGGGCTTTCTGTACCGTATCGGTACAACAAACTTGGTTATGCATACCCTCTTCTTTGACAGTGATGTCTTAAGACAGAGTGTCTTAGTAGAAACATCAGCATGTCGAAGAGAAGTATGCTCTGCATAGTGCACACTAGATACGGTACTGGGTAGCCTCTTCGCCTATTCCTTTAGAGTTTTAAGAATTTTCTTGTGACTGGTACTTGGTGGAATTCTTGGACCCAGGCGTGACTTAACTGACCGACTTCCTGTAGGTCTAGTGACAGTAGAATCAGTGGTAACAATGGTGGTATCAACTCTGCTCCCCAGGCAAAACTAGACAGAAATGCAGGCAGGCAAGGCTTTAGTTGATTTCCGGGAGCGTCTGGGAGATCTGATGTCTTTTAAAATTACTTTCTTCATGCGAGGGGATATTGCACGTCTCACTCATTTGAGTAGCTTACCAATTGAACAACCTTATTTGACAGCTAGTCTCTGGAAAATTGAATTGACTCGGGTGATAGGAGCGGGCTTCTTCTTCTTCCCAACAGGTTCATGAAATGTCAGTAAAGTAGCAGCAATATTTCAGATACTTTCATACCCATTAGTATCCATTAAGGGATGGAATCTACTCCCTTACAGAAGTGGATAGGTTTCCAGCAATGTAGACTCATCCTGGTGATGAAGTTCATCAATGGGTACCTGCTTAGAAAGTTGGGCTTTAGTAGACATTCAAACCTTCCTGTTATGGTTTCTCCTTTGGGTTTGGGTTAACAGTGCGGTCCCAAACTCGACCCAATTTCAAACACTGACGGTGGGACAACCAATCCTTCAGTTGGGTCTTCAACGATTATAACTTATTTTCCCTTAGCAGAAACGGGAACATTTGGCTTGGTAGGTGTCATGGTGGTAGTTGTCATGGTGGTAGTAGTCTTGACCTTCTTGTAAGAAGGGAAATTCTGAGGGTAACTCAGGTTAAACTTAGCAGATAGCTTTTGAACCTCTGGAGCGGCGACTTTCATTATGACAAATGGAGCTTTCCCGAGAACAACCAAGAGATCTTTGAATCCTGCTCGGTACCTAATGGTGGGAGCGACATTGTGGGCACTGTGGCTCATCGGCAGGTTGCAGGAAAAGTGAAAATCAGGAACGCCATTGCAACAGCTTCAAAAAAGAAAGCTCTGGGGTTAGCTATTTGACTAATACCTCATAATCTTAGTGTGAGCAATAAAAATTAACAGAGGCCGATCTGTAGACCGAGTAAGCATTTATTTATTTTCTGGAGATTTTAAAATTCAATAAACATAGTTTGAAAGTATAAAGATTAAATTAATATAAAAAAATTAAAGAGCACGCACAGCACGACACAATCTGATTTAATTTGCAAAATAACAAATCAAACTTGAAAGGGAAAAAAATACAGTTCAGGACCCAGTGCGGGACCAACTTAAGAACGTACAATGAGTCCGACCCCACACAAGGATTAAAAAGTCCTTAATGGATTTCTGAACCCCTTTGTTTAAAGGTGGTTGAACAGACCGTCCTGAAGTCCAAAAGAGCTGACCGTACTAACCCAAGAATGAAATGGTAAAACATGCAAACGGAAGAAAGTTATTTTGGTCCAATAGGGACATGGAAACATTACCAATAAATGAGGATAATATTTTTTGATTTAAATGGAGAGAGAAGCTTTTCACTAGCAGAGCACCAGGAGCTATTGACACTTTTTTGGGTGTGGAGAGTTGCCCGTTGGAAGTTGTCGGCCGCCGAAATCAAAATCCCGTTGCTCGCTTTGGAAAGGCATTTAATTTACACATATATACAAGTTTAGAAAAATATGAAATCAAGCTGACACTATATTTTTCACAATTTAAATGAAAGAACACTATACCTCAAACCATGTATTATCCTGAAAGACAAACGCAAGACTTGAAGGTGAGGCTCAATCAAATAAACTAAGAAATATAAGACGACTGTTTGTTCTGCAAAAGTATTTTATGTGCCTAAAATTTCCCCTATTTAATATGAAGAATTAAATAAGGTTTATATTAAGCTGGGTCGAAAAAGATTCCTATAAGCGCAAGCCCCTATAGTTAATTACATCTTAGATAACCGAAGTCACCTAAGAAAAATCTCGATAAAAATCAGAAAAAGTTATCTTCAAATAAGTCAAAAGGATATGAATTTTCAACAAGGTCACACAAAGAGGTGTGAAAGGCGAATGAATCAAATTTGGAACATTTTGTTGTAGAGTCCAAAAGAGGAAGAACTAAGAGATGTTACAGATCCCAAGGAGAACCTCGGTGACTTCCCAAGCTATGCTGATGTTTGGTTTCAATTTGAGGAAGGATTATTTAAATGTTTCATCTTACCAATTTTATTTGTTAGGGCTTACATTTATGTGAAACGATCACATAAATAGCCTGGAGAATGTGAGGATTTAGGTCGTGATGAATGACAACCTCAGAATCCTAAGACAAGTTTGGGTTATATTTTGTAGCAGAGCTATACAAAGTCCTCAAGATGAGTTGAGGATTTATGTTGTGCTTAGGCAGACAACCTCAAAGTCCCATCACTAGTTATTTAATTCTAAGAAAAGATGTGTTGTTGTAGATCCTCTTGCTGATGAAGATGGTTGTGCTGCCAAAAATGCTAGCTCCAAACTCCTCGTCATGACGAGTCTAAGTTTTCTAATGTGTCAAGTTATAATGTCAAATCAGATGTCCCTATGGTTATGGTAATTTAATTATTATGGGGCATATTAAAGTTGATTAGAGTGACACTGGTTAGGATCCTATAGTTTCCTCGTTCTGACACCACTATTTTCTATCGGATTCACCTAGTCCAAATGAATTTACTAAACACAATTTAATGAATTTTGTACTTTCATTTAGACCGTGGGAACTCTCATTAGAAACCTTAGGTTACCTCCTCCGATGTATTCCCATTCATCCGATAAAGATGTCTTAATTTAGTTGCAATTATTATTTTGTGATATTTGAGATAAAATTTTGAGTTGTCATATATTTTGAAACATGTGCCGATGAATTTTATCTTAGTTATTTTAGTTTTGTTTTTGGTTTTGCAGTTATACTAGTAGTTTTGGTTTTCATGCAAGGTGACATCGTTGTTTAACATGCAAGTTTTATAAGCAAAAAAAAGTGTGAAAAAGTACATGAAAAGACAGTAATGTAAACTATAAAATAGTAACTAGCGAGTTTTCTCGTTCCACCACCTAAAAGGTCAGTACTTACAAGGCATGTATATAATATTGCAAGGAAGTTAAATTGCAAGAGTAGATGAAGGTTTAACTACCAAACCCCAGGCTATAATTTTGCTGGACCTTGGAAGATTCTAGTAGATGATTTAGAACAAAATATGCAAGTCCAATTTATTCTTCAGAATGTCCAATAAATATCAAAATGCTCGAGGCACGACCTTAGATCACTTTGAAGATCTCTTGAAATGTTTCGAGTTCATTTTGGACTTATCATATTGTTCCATTAATCATCCGAGGCTAAGGGTGATTACCCTGTTGCTCAGTGAAACTTAATAATTTAATTATTTCAAGGATAGGATGCTCAATTAGTCAATTAATGCTTCATTTAAAAGTTATGTGAGTGGGTGCCCCTAAGGCAAGTCTAGGTTATTTAAGATTATGGTGCCCACAGTTAAGGTCAGACTTATAGTGTTTAAAAATATTAATCACCAATCATATTATCGATCAATTGAGTTTTAACATCGAGTCTAGGTCACTACTAAGCCTTTAACAATCATGATAGGTGAAATGGTGATTATCAAAATTTTGATTTCAGGGGATATGTATTCTTATCCAATGTTTAAATTATCATCAACTTTGGGATTAAGGCAAGGAAATTATCATCTTCCTTGCTTAAGCCCTATCACTTAAGAATCGTCTGATCTTAATTGATTTCCAAGTCGTGAAAATTAGGAGGATTATGATTTTATTGATGTTGTGCAAGGGTGGTGAGTGATTTTCAATCTTTTAACCCCATTGTACTTCAATCATCCAAACATGTTTATTAAGATCAAAATTACCCATTTTCCCTTGGTTAATCCTAAATTTTGATTAAGGCACCAAAGTATGAAATTACCACTTTGCCCTTGGGGCACTTCACTTTATATCTCTTTAAACACAACTCAAATGACTTTGAGGGTTTAGAGTGTCATATCCATGAGTTAACTATAATGTTTAGACGAGAAAATGTGGACCTCTCCAAATTTAATTTAATTATTTATTTAAATTTAAAAAATAAGAATTTCAATAGTTGATTTGTTTAACTTTCCAAAATGAAGTTTTTATTTATGAGAAAATTATTAAAGGTTTTCTTAGGTCATAGAAATGCTTAAATTAAATTTCATTGTCTTTTAAATTAACTTATTATAATTATCTTAATGGGAAAATTCACTTTTAAGCCTTAAATTTTTTTTTAATTTATGGAAAATTAGGAAAAATATTTTAATGAGTCCCAAGTGATCAGAGAAGAATTGCGAACATTTTGAAATATTTTGGTATTTTTTGGTTTTTTAATTATTTTAGTTATTTTAAATCCAAAATAAGGCTAAAAAATCAAGTATTTTACCAAAAATAACTTTTATCTTTCCTTAGCGCCCCTAATCACAAGAAACTCAGAAAACTACTTTTTATAATTTTCCCAAGTGTATTTATTTTATTATAATTATTTTTTACAAAAATACAAGGTTCCTTAGAAAATTCATTTGAATGCTTGAACTCCATCAAAAAATTTTAAAATTTTTACAGTGGGTAAATATAACTTTTATGAACAATGTGGGATTGATTTTGTTAATTTTTTATAAGTATTTAATTTACATAAATTAATAAAACATATTTGCATTTAGTTAAATATAAAAATTCACGAGGTAATCCAAAGCATCAAAATATTTTTCCCATACTTCTCTGACCACAAGAAACCTACCAAAATTATTCTCATATTTTTCCAAGTGATATTTTAATTTATATAATTAAAATAAGACAAAAAGGTCACTCTAGCTTGAAAATTAGGGATATAAGTATAGAGATGCTCTCTGATCTTTGAAAAATCAGAGAACACCCCCTCTGTGATGGGGAATGAATCCTAAAAATTTGAAGCCATGGTGAGCAATATTTAGTCATGGAGAATTTAAAATACCATAGAGCGTACTTAATTCATTAAAAATCATATGTTGGACAAATAATTTTTATTTTTAATCTACATTATTCTTCTCTATTCACTAAGCAAGAGGGTGTTTTTCTTTTATTTTTATGATTTTTTTATGCAAAGATATGATTTTTTAAAGCACTGGTATTTAAATAAATAAAAAAATTTTGATTTATTTACTTATCCAGCTCAGTGCCAGCGCATCCTAAGCAGCTTCGAATCGCGCACGCTTTGTTCCACCATTCGACACCGCAAGCCACGTAGCCTCCACACGGACCGCGCTTTATGAGCCATATCTTTGTTCAGCTTCATCAGGACCATTCACTGAAAAAACACGCGATTAGATGACATCCGTTCGTCATCTCCAAGTGACCTAACCCATGAGCCGTTCATACTAAAACCTTAAAATCTTTAGCTAGGCTCAACCAAATCACATGGGGTTTGTTTTTAAATCTTCATCTACTCAAAATGAGCATATTTATATGGCTTATACGTTATGAAATACAGTAAATATGAATAGAGAGTCGAAACAAGCTCGGTTTAGGGTTAGAGTTCAATACCTTTGTCTGACAAAGGAGGCCTCAATCAGATGATTGTTGTAGCTTTGATTGCATCCAATGAACTTCTAGATGAAGTCCCAAACCTTGGAGAATTTTTTAGGTATGAATTCGATCAAGATGGATTTCAGGTGTTAGTCTAGAATTGGGTTAGAGGCTGTTTCAAAGGGGGCTTTTATGGGGAATCAACTTCTCTCACTGTGGGGATGGTGTGTGCATAATTAATTAAATTTTGGTGCACGAAAAATTTTGTCCTGGTTTTGGGCAAAAATTTGAGCTCAAAAAAATTTGAGCTCAAAATTGGGCGTGGGGGAAAATGGTGGCAGGGCTTCGCAGTGGGGGTCAGTGGGGGAAAATGGTGGCAATGAGCTTAGGAGTTTTTAGAACCTTGAGAGAAATTTGACAGAGTTTCCTTAAGTAAATTTCTGCTCTCCTCTCCTCCTTATGTGTTCGTTTGGGTGTCATGAGAGGGTGGGTTTAAATAAAATGCTTTAGGGGGTGACTTTGCAATTATTGAATATTTTATACACATCTTTATCAAATATATTATCAAAATATATAACTGTTGTCAAGTTTTTTGCGCCATTGCCGGGGATTTAAATCTTCTAGCAGCAGTATCAAATTCTTGTATTTTTGAGCATATATAAAGTCGCTGTCAAGTTTTTGGTGCCGTTTCCAGGGAGTAAAAATTAGATTTAAAAAAAATCATAATTATAGTAACGGACAAATTAGGACTATTAGAAAACTTTTACTTGAATTGGAACTTATTATAATATCTAGTTAACTATTTTTCTGTGTATTGATTTCAATTGTATGCATAAATTTGGACCTAAAAATCTTATACTTTACGATTCGCAATTAGAATGCACTGTTAGGAGAATTAGAAAACTAAGAAAAGAACCTAGAAATCCTGACACAATAGAATACAATGTGAACAATCAAGGAATAGAAAATGAACATCAACCGACACCTCTACGAGATTATGCAAATCTACAACAAATCAAATTCACTTATCTATCCAAAATCCTGATGTAGCTACTAATTCATTTGAGCTCAAAACTACTATTATCCAAATGGTACAAAATAATCAATTCAGAGGTACACCAAATGAAGATCCTAATTTACACCTCACTAAATTTTTAGAACTTTGTGCTTCTTTTAAATATGACAGAGTTTCAAATGATGCTGTTAGACTTATACTTTTTCCTTTTTCACTTAGAGATAAGGCTAAGATGTGATTAAATTCATTAGCATCTGGATCTATTAAAACTTGGGGAGAACTTTCATAGAAATTTCTATCCAAATATTTCCCTCCATCGAAATCTGCTAAACTTAGAAATGACATAGCATCATTTTGTCAGATTGATGGAGACTCGATATATGAAGCTTTGGAGAGATTTAAAGATCTTCTTAGGAAGTGCCCACATCATTCATTACGGTTGATAATTCAACCTTTTTATATTGGATTAGTGGGATCTCTTAGATCGATTATAGATGTAGCGGCTGGTGGTTGTTTAATGTAAAAACCTTTTGATGAGGCTTATTCATTAATAGAAGAGATGGCTACCAACAATTTTCAATGGCCATCTGAAAGCATAAATCCTAAAAGAGTAGCTAGTTTCCATGATTCTGATGCAATATCTATATTAGGTTCGCAGATTGCTGCAATATCAAAGAAATTAGATCATTATGGAATGAATTATTCTCCAACACCTACTATGAAGGAAGAGAATTCATCTGGCTAATTTGTTGATGTTCAACCTTCTTATGAGAGTGAGAATTCATCTGGCTAATTTGTTGAATGCTATTAACAATAGACCCAATAAAATGCTATTAAAAATAGACCCAATAATCCTTATTCAGACTATTATAACCCAGGTTGGAAGAGTCATCCTAACTTTAGTTGGAATAATAATTCTTCTACAAATCAATAATAGGCACACAAACCAGTAAACCCATTGGGAAATTCATCCAACCAAGAAAATGTTAACTACAGACCTTCTTATCCTCCAGGATTTAACAGTAACACTCAATTTAAGGAAAAGAAGTTGTTTATGGAAGAGCTTATACTTAACATGGGTCAATATTTGCAAAATCAAGGAAATCAATTAGAAATTCAAGGAAACCAGCTACAAATCAAGAATATTGAAAACCAATTGGGGCATATCGCTACTGCACTTAGTAACCGAACATTGGGAACTTTTCTTAGTATTGTGGAATTAAGTCCTAAAGATCAAGGAAAAGAACAGATAAAAGCGATACAATTATGAAGTGGAAAAGAATTGGAGACAAGAGTGCAGAAAGAAACATAAACTAAAAAAGAGAAAGTGGATAAAGAAAAAGAAAAAGATCATGAATACCCAGATTTAGAATATCCACTTACATCAACGAAAATTACTGTGGAGAAACCTCCACCACCTTTTCCTCAAAGATTGAAGCAACACCAGAAGGTTAAACAATTTTCCAAGTTTATAGAAATTCTTAAGAAATTAACGATAAATATTCCCTTCATAGAAGTTTTAGAGAAAATGCCCAATTTATGTGAAGTTTATGAAAGATGTTTTGAAAAATAAAAGGAAGTTCATTGATAATTAGACTGTTGCACCCAGCAAAGAGTATAGTGCAATTATTTAGAAAAAGCTTCCTAAAAATTAAAAGATTCAGGCAGTTTCACTATACCGTGTGTTATCGGTGAAAGATTTTATGGAAGAGCTTTATGTGATTTGGGAGCCAACATTAATCTTATACTTCTATCAATTTTTAAAAGATCAGGATTAGGAGAAGTCTCACAAACTTCTGTAACTCATCAGTTAGCAGATCATTCAGTTACTTATCCTAAGGGAGTTATAGAAGATGTGTTAGTAAAAGTTGATAAATTTATCTTTCTTGTGGATTTTATAATTTTTTATGAGGAAGATAAAGAAATAACTATAATTTTAGGGAGACCTTTTTTAGCTACTAGAAGAGCTATGATATATGT
Source organism: Phalaenopsis equestris (assembly GCF_001263595.1). Classification (NCBI taxonomy): domain Eukaryota; kingdom Viridiplantae; phylum Streptophyta; class Magnoliopsida; order Asparagales; family Orchidaceae; genus Phalaenopsis; species Phalaenopsis equestris. The sequence continues at coordinate 418,849 of NW_018165258.1, read as the reverse complement.
TCAAAAGGGAGAATTAACTATGAGAGTTAACGATCAAGAAGTGACTTTTAACATTGTGAAATCTATGAAATACCCTGCTGTTGAAAGAGACAATGAATCTTTTCACATGGAAATTAGTGAACATCTATTGAACGAGCATTCTAAAGAATATTTTGAAGAAAGAAAAAGATTTTGAAGACAAAGATGAAGTTATTTTGGATGAAATAGAAAATGAAGAATTAGATTATGTTAAAGAAAGATTTGAGATGCTGGATATTACAGGAAATGTTGATAAGAATCTAGTTTTGTCCATTATAAAATCACCTGAACTTGAGTTGAAAACATTACCTAACCACTTGAAGTATGTGTTTCTGGGAAACTCATCTACATTACCTGTTACTATATCTTCAGAGTTAAATGATTTGTAAGAGCAAAGACTTTTGGATACATTAAAAAGATTTAAGAAAGCTTTTGGTTGGACCTTAGCTGATATTAAAGGAATCAGTCCTTCGATTTGTATGCATAGAACTATATTGGATGAACAATATAAACCAAGAGTTGATCAACAAAGGAGATTGAACCCAATGATGAAAGAAGTAATCAAAAAGGAAATTTTAAAATGGTTGGACGCTGGAATTATATATCCTATTTCGGACAGTGCTTGGGTAAGTCCAATTCATTGTGTTCCTAAGAAAGGAGGGGTGACTGCTGAAGCACAAGAGAATAATGAATTAATACTTATCAGACAAGTTACTGGGTGGTGTATTTGCATAGATTATATAAAAATAAACACTGTCACTAGGAAAGATCACTTCCCTTTTTACCATTCCTAGACCAAATATGATAAACTTGCTGGGCACAAATATTTTTGTTTTTTAGATGAATATACCAACTACCATCAAATTCCTATTGCTCTTGAGGATCAAGAAAAGACAACATTTACTAGTCCTTTTGGAACTTTTGCTTTTCGAAGAATGCCTTTCGGATTATGGAATGCACCTGCAACATTCCAAAGATGTATGATGTC
>NW_018165258.1:416128-417819 GCF_001263595.1 Phalaenopsis equestris | reverse complement strand
TTTATGGATGATTTCTCTATATTTGGAACATCATTATCATTTGACATAAATTATCTTAAAAAAGCTTTAGAGTTATGCGAAAGAACTAATTTAGTTCTAAATTGAAGAAATGTCAATTTATGGTTGCAGGAGGAATAGTGTTAGGGCATAAAATTCCAGAAAATGGTATGGAAGTAGACCCTACAAAAATTTAAGTTATATCTAAATTAACACCTCCTACTAAGAGGGGTTAGAAGTTTTCTTGGACATGTTGGTTTTAACAGACATTTTATTAAACATTTTTCAAAAATTACCAAACCTCTATGCCAACATTTAGAAAAGGACAAGAAATTTATGTTTATTGAAGACTATTTAAATGCCTTTCATGCCTTTGAGTTATTAACCTATTATAGTTTCACCTAACTGAGAGAAATAATTTGAACTGATGTGTGATGCTAGTGATTATGCTATTGGAGCTATCCTTGGACAAAGGTATGAAAAGATTTTTAAGGTTATATACTATGCTAGTAAAACTCTTAATGATGCACAAAGTAACTATACCGTTACTAAAAAAGAGTTACTGGACATTGTGTTTGCTTTAGACAAATTTAGATCTCATTTAGATGGGACTAAATGTGTTGTGCACACTGATCACTCTGCTATTAAATATCCGATGCAAAAGAAGGATGTCAAACCAAGGTTAATTAGATGGATACTTTTGATGCAAGAGTTTCATTTTGTCGTTATTGATGGAAAGGGAACTAATAATCAAATTGATAATCATTTATCGAGATTGGAATATCATGAATTATCTGACACCAATGATGAAATTACAGACAGTTTCCTTGTTGAACAACTCTATAATATTAATGAGTGGAAAATACCATGGTATGCTGATATTGTTAATTATATTGTAAGTGATACTTTGTCATCTATGCTAACATTGTAACAACAAAGAAAATTCATTCATGATGCGAAAGCATATTTTTGAGATGAGCCTTATTTATATAAACAATGTAAGGATCTTATTATGAGAAGATGTGTACCTTATGAAGAAACTAAATTAATTATTCAAAAATGTCATGATTCTGAATTTGGAGGACATTTTGGAACTGATAATACTGCTTATAAAATTTTACAAGCTTGATTCTATTGGCCTACTCTCTCTAGAGATGTTTACGGATACATAAAAACTTATGATCGATGCCAACGAGTACGCAATATATCTAGAAGAAATGAAATGCCTCTAAATTTCATGTTAGAAGTTGAGATCTTTGTTGTTTAGGGATTCGATTTCATGGGACCATTTATTCCTTCATCTGGGAACTTATACATATTATTTGCGGTAAGTGGATTGAAGCACAAGTCTTACCTCGTTGTGACACTAAAAGTGTTTCAAGATTTTTAATGAAAAAAATGTTCACTAGATACGAAATGCCGATAGTGATTATCACTAACGGAGGATCCCATTTCAGGAATAAATACTTTGAGAAATTTACAGAAAGATGTAATGTTATTCACAGAATCTCTACTTCCTATCACCCTCAAACTAGTGGGTTAGCAGAAGTTTATAATAGAGAGATTAAACAAATACTAGAAAAGACTGTAAACCCTAGTAGAGTAGATTGGTCTACTAGACTGGATACTGCATTATGGGCTTACAGGACTGCTTATAAAACTCCTATTGGAATGACTCCTTACAAGCTGATTTT
>NW_018165258.1:412536-416093 GCF_001263595.1 Phalaenopsis equestris | reverse complement strand
AAAAAACATATTGGGAAAAACATATTGGGAGATTAAAGAATTCAATTATGATTTGAAAGATGCTGGTGAGAAGAGATTGTTACAAATGAATGAATTGGAAGAATTAAGAAATGAATCTTATGATAACGACATAATTTATAAGGAGAAATTAAAGTTATGGTATGATTGGAAGATTAACCATAAGAACTTTAAACCACGACAAGAAGTTTTGCTTTACAATACAAGGCTGAAGTTATTCCCTGGGAAATTGAAGTCTCGTTGGTTAGGACCCTTTACTGTGACTCGAGTTTATACTTACGAAGCTGTTGAAATTGAAGATCAAAGGACTGAAAATATATTTAAAGTAAATGGACGCAGATTAAAGCCATATTTTGAGGTTAAAAGACCAAAATATAAAGAGATTTTAATTGTCAGTCAACCTGAATAATTTCTGAATAGGTCGGGCTGACGACGTTAAACCAAGCGCTTTATGAGAGGCAACCCATACTTATCTTTATTTTTATTGCGATTATAGTATTTTTTTTAAATTATCATAAGTTTGTTGTAGTTTTGAACTCTACTACTCACATTTAACCTTGAATCATCATAAAAATTGGATCCATAGAGAAAATTGGAACGCATTCGGACCAAAGCAAAACAGTTAAATTTTTGCCTTGGGCACCGACAGTGGGATCGACTCCGCTGACGGCGGGTTTTTCCCGAGAGTACAGACAATTAATTCTTAAGGCTTGCTGACGGTGCCATCGATGCCACCGACAGCAAGAACAACGAGATGACGGTTTTTGGATTTTAAAATGGCGGTTTTTGGCAGGATTTACTTCCTATAAACTTCCAAACTGGGATCTTAAATTCATATTACCCAACTTAAATTCATATTATAAACTTCCAAACTGGGATCTTAAATTCATATTACCCAAAAATGAATTGAAACTACACCAAATTTATCCCTTTGGCTTCTAATTCCATTGAAAATCCTAGATTTTGAGTGTTCAACCGGAAAAAAATTATTAGTTTTGAGGCACAACGAATCTTCAACAAAGTGCTGACAAAGAGGAGATTAATCAAAGAATGAGGATTTGTGAATCGAGGATTGAACAATACTTTGACGATAATTGAAGAGATGATTGTGCGACGACAATGGGAAGTATTGTGCTACATTACTATCGCTGTAGTCGTTCCTGTGGTAAAGGAGTTTTATGCTAATTTGCATGGAATCAACCAGGGAGTCGTCTATGTGTGAGGCAGATGGATAACTTTTACTCCTGCATGGATTTAATGAGTTATATATGATAGAGAATCTTCCTATCTGCCATTATTCCAACTTCGTCCCGACAAGAAATCTGTTGAATGAGATTTACCAATATTTGGCGGACGAGACTGAAGACTGTGAAATGAGAGAAAACGAGTATATTAATTTCTCTGCTACACTTCTAAACTGCTTTTCTAAACATTGACACTTCTTCATTTTTGCAAAACTATTACCAATAATCAAGCTCGGTAAAGTTACTAAAGAAAGTGTTGTTCTGAATTACTGTATTTAAATGGGACTAGGAATTGATATTAGATCGATAATCGTGAAGTCTGTTTTGAGCCTGATCGTTCATGGATCAACTTTCTTTTTACTCTGCAGTCAATTCCAAGTATCTTATGATAGTTGGGAAAAGGTACTTATACCTTGGAAGCCTTTAGACCCAACCGAGAAGTTCCCAGCCAATGAAGATGAGAGCCAATGAAGATGAGAATGATATATGATATAACTATTATTGTAGATCAATCGTCTCAGAATTCACTACCTATTCAGCCTCTAATTTCAGACAAGACACTAGTGATCCTGCGCAGAATCAAAAAACTAGAAAAAGAGGTACAAAATGTTATGATGCAATAAACAATATCTCTAATTTTTTTGATCATCTAAACTTGAGGATGACAGAGCATTTTGATCACTCTGGACATATCAAAGGTATCAAAGGAAGTTTAAAGGAAGTTTAATACGATTGATGAGAAAGACGAGATTGATAGAAGAGGACTCTACTGAAGAATTACCATACCAACCCTTCTATAACCTCTTCATTCATGTTCAATCGATGGGCGATATCAGGGTGAAACAAACACTGAATCAGAGGAATAGTAAATTTGCTTTACTATCTATATGTCTATGTGTGTGATTTGATTTAAACTTATGTGTTTGCTTTACTTTCAAATTTTGCTTTTAGATCTCAGTATAGTTGAGATTGAGCATAAAATATTTTGTTTTCAACGTTTAGAGTGTTTTGGCTTGGATTGAGACGCTGAATTGATGTATTTAGGTTGAGAAATACCAAATTTATGTGTGTTGTGTAACGTGTATTGTAACCCTTGGATTTTATATATAATGGTTATGTTTTGTGTTATGAATGTTTATTTATGTTAGTACATCATTTAATCACTTAAAAATTTATGTCTAGAATGATTAAACAGACGTCGACGAGGATTGGAATTTATCAAAATCGCAAAAAACTGGAAATTAAACAAATTTTGACATTCTCGCCGAAGGCTCCATCGACGCTGCTGACAGCAGATTCTTCCTAAGACTTACTAAGCCTTAGGCTTTTTAATCCAATAGAGCTCGCCGACGGCACTGAAGACCCCGCCGACAGTGAGATACTGAAAAAAACACTTTTAACCGCGAATTTGATTAGTCAACCGCCACTATTCATCATCCTCTTCCTCTAAAAAACAAAAATTTCAACCTAAGACTTGAGAGATCTTGGATTTGGGGTGATTTCAAAGCGTTTAGACATCGGATTTTATCATCCCTTAGTAAGAGCTTCACTCCACATGACCCAATTATTTGCCATACCCAAAATTTTAAAAATTCTAAAATTCTCAAAAAAATTCTAAAATTCTCAAAAAAAATTCTAAAATTCTCAAAAAATTCCAATAAATCCCAAATATTCCCAATTTTATTTCTTTCAACTACCACATGACCCAATTTGACCAATTTGACCATCTTTAACCAAAATCCCCAAATTGTCCTTTAAAGACCCAAAATTCCCCAAATCCATCCCAAATGTCTATCAAGTTGATCTTAATTGACCCCAGTTCCCATCCTAAGCTCAAATTCTCTTTTTATATGACCAAACTCAGCCAAATCCAGGCTCAATTGGTCCATGATTTTATCCCAATTTTGATTTGGGTCAAAGCCAAAATTTTGACCATAAGACTTAATCTCATTCAATTGAACCCATAGCCTAGTCAATTGGCCTCAATTAATATTGAAAAATCTTTACAACATTCTTACACATCAAAATCAACCATCAATTGTCCTTGATGAAGCCTCAAATCCATTTGATTTTGGCCTAAATCCAAAATTCCCAAAATTGGCCCCAATATTGGCCAACTCCCCAAATCTCAACAATTGAATGCCTTAGACCTCAAATTGGCATCCAATTTTTGTTGAAAATCCTTTATAAGGTAATTTGTGACCAAACACAACAATTAATTTGAGCTTAGTCCAAAGCTAGCTCAAGTTTGACCCAAATTAGATCCATAAGGGCTTAATTTAGGTCTAAACCCAA
>NW_018165258.1:411847-412461 GCF_001263595.1 Phalaenopsis equestris | reverse complement strand
TGTTTTACACCAAACACAACAATCAATTTGGACTTAGCCCATGGCTAGCCCAAGTTTGACCCAAACTTAGCCCAACATGCTTAAAATGGGTCAAAAATCAAAAATTCACCAAATTGATTAGCTAATTGACCTCAAAAGGACTTTCACCCTTCATGAAAGTTGTTCCTCATGGTCTCTCACACCAAATGACATAGTTAATTGGGTCAATTTACATGCCTAACCTAGTCCAAACAGAAGATTTGGTCATATGTACCTTCTTGGACTTATGGTCAAATCCAAACCAATTGAGCTTGATATGGTTAAATGAGCCTTACCATAACTCATCCTAGACTCTAGGGTTGAGTTTAAAGCCAGCCATCCACCCATGGTTAAGCTTGATATTTATCTCATGGGTAAATTTTTTAAAAAAATTTTAAAGAGATAAGGAGGGGGTTAAATCAAAGTACTTGCGATACCACATGTCCATACCCTATGGTGTCATTTTTACTGATCATCATAAGCTTTAACCTTGATCCTACCCTTGGTTAGCCACTTTAACCCAAGCTAAAGCCCAAAACCATGAGCCCCCACATGGCCAATACCCAAACTCATGCCAAGAAGCCACCTCAGCCCAA
>NW_018165258.1:410051-411570 GCF_001263595.1 Phalaenopsis equestris | reverse complement strand
ATAGCTCTCAACCAACACCCAAAATCGGCTGTGGTCAAAATCATACATAGGCTTTACATCAGAACCAGAGGCTTCATCCCTAAGCTCTTTGGGACCTAACGAAGGTGTGAAGAATCTCTGATTGAGGCTAAAACTCTCGGAGTAAAGGTATAACCTCACTCACTCTCCCGAGCCTTCGCGAGCTCTCTATTTATAATGGATTAATTTCATATTGTGTTTACCATATGGATAGGTTCGTCTCTTTAAGATGAATAATTTAAAAAATTAATCATTAAAATCTATTAAGAAATGAGAGAGATATTAAGATTTTAAAATGGACGGCACTTGGTTAAGGCTATCGGGGACGATGAACGGATGTCGTCCATTCATGCGTGTATTGAATGAACGACGAAGATCAAGCCGGATAATCATCCGGGACGATACAGCGGGTCGTGTGGCAGCTGAGTCAGAAGGCGACGTCGAATAAGAGCGTGTCGCGTGGCTTTTTGACGGATCTGATGATCTAGTCAGCCCGCGGTTTGAATAAATAAATAGGATATTTAATAAATTCAGAAAATAGCTCCTAAACTGCAAAAATCCATATCTTTGTATAGAAAATTCATAAAAATAAAATAAAAATACACTCTTGCTCAGTGAATAGAGGAGAATCTTGTAGAATTATTTTCACATTAATTTGATGCATAAATTATTTTAAAAAAATAAATTATGGTTAGGGGTTTTTCAATTCTCCATTCATATTGGATCATCACCTTGACCCCAAATTTTTATATGTTGTAGCCTGTGTCTAGGTGCATAATTTGAGCATTTTTCCAAAGACATAAGAGATCTCTAGACAAAGATCTTAATTTTCTAAGTTCTTATGCATTTTCTATTCAAATAATTATAGAAAATTTTATTTGGCTTAGAAAATTTTAAAAAAATTCATGTAAGTTCCCTATGGCTAGAGTAGTCTTAGAAAATAGTTTCATAATTTTTAAGAATCAAAAAAATTCTACTTTGAACAAACCTTAGTTTTCTTAAAACATTTAATTTGAAGCATACAGAGATTAAAATCACCTGATTTTTGCTCTCCACTGTGGTTCATGAGTCAGAGAACTCACCATAATAATTTCAAGTTATTTGGAGATCATTTAATATTTTTAATTTATTTTTAAAAGTGACCATCACATTTGAAATTTAAATGATTTTTTAAATTTAAAATATAACTCCAAAAATTATTAAACTTAGTTTTTTTAGTTCTCCGATATCAGGGGGATTTAATAAAAATAAAAATCTATTTAAAATAAAAACTTGATTTTTATGTTATTTTTAATTATTTTAATAATAAAAAAATAATAAAAAAATCATAAAACATTAAACTCATGGAAATGTTCCAAATTATTTCCTAAACACTTAGGAATCATTGGAATATTTTTCCAAGGTCTAAAAATAATGATATCTATTTTTAAACCTTAAAATGATTTTTAAGGCTTAAAAATAGAATTTTCACCAAAATAATTCTAAAAAATCAAATAAAAAT
>NW_018165258.1:407688-408437 GCF_001263595.1 Phalaenopsis equestris | reverse complement strand
GGAACCGTGGGATCTTCACCGGTGTCGCTTTAATCAACTTTAATATGCCCATAATAAAATTTAAAGAACTTTAACCATAGGGTCACTTGATTTGACATTATAACCAAATGACCTAGAAAAATTGAACTCTGCTACAACGAGGAGCTTGGAGCTTACATGGTGGGCAGCCCGGCCATCTTCAACAGCAAGAGGATCTACACTAATACATCCCTTCCTTAGCTTTAAACAGTAAAGTCAAAGGAATTCGAGGTTGTTTTCCTAGTGCAACATAAATCCTCAAACATATTTTTAGGTCTTTGTACAATCCTGTTGTAGAATCTAAGCCCTAACTTGCCTTAGGATTTTTAGGTTGTCGTTCGTCATGACCTAAATCCTAATTTCAAGGTTATTTGTGCTGATTGTTTCACACAAATGTAAATCCTAATAAATAAAAAAAATTGCAGGATGAAACATCTAAATGATTTCTCCTGAATTCTCCAATGATTTCTCCTGAATTGAAGCCAAATAATAGGATAGCTTGAGAAGTCACCGAAGTTCTCCTTCGGATCTGTGACATCCTGTAGTGTTTCCTCTTTTGGAATCCAAAATAAAAGGTTCCAAATTTGAACCAATCCCCCTTCACACTTCTTAGTCCTATATCTTTTAAATGTCCTTACCATTTGAATTCCTTGAAGGTATTTTTCTTGACTTTTATTAAGATTATTCTTAGGTAACTTCAGTTATATATAATGTAATTAACTACAGGGGCT
>NW_018165258.1:383636-407676 GCF_001263595.1 Phalaenopsis equestris | reverse complement strand
AACCCAGCATAATATAAACCCTATTTAATTCCTTATATTAAATAGGGGAACTTGTCGGCCAATACATTGGTTTCGCAGACCAAACGGATGTCATAACTTTCTTTAGTTTATTTGATCGAGCCTCCCCCTCAATTCTTGTGTTCATCCTTCGAGATAGATACAGGATTTGAGATAAAGTGCTCTTTCATCTAAACTATGAAAATTATGGGGTCAGTTTGACTTCATCTTTTTCAAAACTAATTTTTTTTTAAAACGTCCTTCCGAAGCAGATAACGAGATTTCAATTCCGATGACCAACAGCTTCTTACGGGCAAACCCCACACCAAAAATAGTGCCGACACCCCTTAATAAATCTAATGGTAGAAAGATTATCAAATGATATAATTTTATTTTAGGTGATATGGATTTTGATTAAAAGAATTCAAATCATCATTAATTGTGGACTTAATCATAAGTGAAACATCATCTCCCTAGTTTAAGCCCATTACTTGTGTTTAATTTAATATAATTATTTTTATGCAAGAATACAATGTTTCTTAAGAAAATCAACTTTAGTGCTTCAAATTAATCAAATAATTCTTGAATTTTTATAGTTGGTTAACATGGTTTTTATGCACAATGTGGAATTAATTTTGTTGATTTTTTTATTAATATTGAATTTGCATGAATTAGTACAAGATATACATACTTAAGTAAATACATAAATGTACAAAATTATTCAAGCTATCATGACATTTTTCTTAAGTTTCTATAACCACAGGAAACCTACTAAAATTTATCCCATAATTTTCCAAGTGATATTTCAATTTATATAATTAATTTAAGCCAAAATAGTCATCTTAGCCAAAATAGTCATAAGCCAAAATAGTCATCTTAGCTTGAAAATTAGGTTTAGGAGCACAAAGATGTCCTTTGACCTTAGAAAAATCAGAGAACATAGCTTCTATCAAGAGGAACAAACCCTCAAAATTTCAAGCTATGGTGAGCAATGCTTAGCCATAATAAATCAAAATACCACAGATAACATTTAATTAATTAAAAATAAAATAGTAAGCAAATGATTTTTATTTATAGTCCACATTATTCTCCTCTATTTACTAAGCAAAAGGGTATTTTTAATTTATTTTTATGATTTTTCTATGAAAAGTTATGGATTTTCAAAGATTTCATATTTATTTAAATCATGAAAATCCTTAATTTTCTTTTCAACCCAGTCAGCGCCACATAAACACGCGACGGATCCAAAGCTCCAGCAAAATCTCCTGATTCGGCATCCCCGTCTGAGTCAGCTTGTTGTTCACACACCCACGGATCTGTCTGGCTCAATCTCGTCCTTCCATCCAATACATGTCTGATCAGACGATCCTGTGTCATCGTCCCTGATGAACCAACCCCATGAGCCATCTAACTTCTAGACTTAAGATCTCGCTCGATACTCAACCAAATCACATGAGGTTTGTTCTTACACCTTCATCTACTCGAGACGAATACATCAACACAGTTACAATGCTATGAATTTAAACATAACTTCACATTTGGTGAAAATCAAGCTCAAGATTAGAGTTAATGGCCTATTCCTTGGTTTTAGAGGGGAGGCCTCAACCAGATGCTTTTGGAAGCTTCAATGAAGTCCAACAAACCTTCTAGATGTATTGGTTTCCTCTAGTGTTAGCTCTAAGTAAGAGTTAAATGAAATGGGGTGCGGCCTTGGTCCAGGAGTGATTTCAAGAGCTCATTAGAGGGGAATTTCAGTGGGAATCTTCCTTTCTTACTTTAGGGAAGCTCATGTGAAATTCAATTTGGAATTTGGAAAAGTTTGGATGATGGCCAAAATTTGTACTGATTTTGAGCTAAAAAATTGGGCTCAGGTGGTGGGGGAAATGGTCAGGAGATGGTTGCAATGAGCTTAGGCAGTCTTGGAGGACCTCTGAGAACAATTTGGCAGAGTTTCCTTAAGAAATTTGGCTTCTATCCTCTTTTGGCCATGGAAGGGAGGTTTAAATAGAAGGGCTTGAGGTGGTTATCAGGGCTTTAAATTGGGTGTAATGTGGAGCTGAGGCGGAGGAATTAAAAGTACTAAAGACCAATCAAGGTTGGGTACATTGGATAGGTGTAATGGGCTTTGATTCAAGTGGGGTGGCTTTTGGTTTTTAGGGTTTTCTGGCCAGTAGGCCAGCCGACTAGGGTAGAGGAGGTGGTCAGGTAGCCAGGTGAGCTAGGGGGAGGGTTCATTATGATTAACTCCTAATGGTATGGCATGATTGCAAGTATATTTTGGTTTAGGCCCAAAAATGGATAAGATCCATTTAATCAAGGGACCATTGGTCCATGGCTCCCATAGGGTGGGCTAGGTAGGTCTAGCTTGGTCACTAGGGTCCAGAAGGTGGCTGTAGAGGACTTAGTTTAGTCAATTTGGCATGGCTTGGTCAATTTTGGAGCATGGGTTCAATTTGGGTCAAATTGGCTTGAAGTTGGGGTTGGGTTGGACTAACCATAACATTGAACTCAATTTATTGAGCACTTGGTGTATATGACTGTCATAAAGGTTTTAGATAAGATTTGGAGTGATTTTGAATTGATTTGGAGGGTCAATTTGAAGGATTTTGGTCATTTTTGGGGGTGTTGAGTTAGACTTAGGTTTGAATTGAACAAGAGTTTGGGTAGAGCCTAATTAATTATTTAAATTGGTCCTAATAATTGTCATTAATTTTTTTGGAGAGAAATTGAGTGGAAATTTTGAGGTTATGAAGTTCAATTGAGTTGAATTTGGAGATGTGGTCAATTTGGGGTAAAATTTGGGGTTTTGGTTCATGTTGGTTTTGGGTGAAATTGAGGCTTAAACAAAGCCAATTAAAGGTTCAATTTGATGTGGGGAAATGTTTTGAAGAGTGTTGGCACTATTTTTTGTTTGGAGGGAGTTGCCCATTTCAGAAAGGCATTTACTTTATATATATAGCTTTTAGAAAAATATGAAATCAAACTGACCCCATATTTTTCATAGTGTAAATGAAAGAGAACTATACTTCAAACCCTATATCTATCCCGAAGAACAAACACATGACTTGAGGATGAGGATCGATCAAACAAACTAAAAAATATATGACATCCGTTTGGTCTGTGAAACTATTTTATTTGCTGACAAGTTCCCCTATTTAATATAAAGAATTAAATATGGTCTTTATTAAGCTGGGTTCAGAAAAGCTTCCTATAAGGGCAAGCTCCTATAGTAAATTACATCTTAGATAACCGAGGTTACCTAAAAAACTCTAGATAAAAATCAGGAATTGTTATCTTCAAAGAGGTCAAAGTATAGGACTTTTCATTGAAATCGAATAAAGAGGTGAGAAAGGGGAATGGTTCAAATTTGGAACATTTATTGTGGATTCCAAAGGAGGAAGAACTAGGGGTTGTCATAGATCCGGAGGAGAACCTCGATGACTTCCTAATCTATCCTATTGTTTGGCTCCAAGTTTGAGGAGAAATTATTTAAGTTTTTCATCCTACAGATTTTATTTTTTTATGGCTTACATTTTTTTGAAACAATCACACAAATATCATGGAAGATATGAGGATTTAGGTCGTAACGAACGACAATCTCGGAATACTAAGACGAGTTAGGGCTTATATTGTATAGTAGAGAAACACTTAGGCCTAAAGATGAATTGAGGATTTATTTTGCATATGCAAACAACCTCGAATTCCTATGGATTTCTTATTTAATTCTAAAGAATGGTTTAACTGGTTTAGACAGATTTTGCTGTTGAAGATGGTCGTGAGGCTCATGATGCTAGCTTTAATCTTCTTGTCACAGCAAGTTTAAGTTTTCTAATGTGTTAAGTTATAATGTCAAATCAGATGTCCCTATGGCTATGGTCCTTTCAAAGTCATGGGGCATATTAAAGTTGATTAGAGCGACACCGGTTAGGATCCTACGGTTCACTCGTTCTTGTACCACTATTTTCTATTGGATTCACTTAGTCTAAATGAATTTACTAGACTCAACTTAATGAGTTTCATACTCTCATTTAGACTATAGGAATCCTCATTAGCAACTTTAGGTTACCTCTCTGAGGGGTTCCAGAACATTTGATAGAGACGTCTTATTTAGTCGCAATTGTTGTTTTGTATTGTTTGTGATTAAATTTTGAGTTGAAATTTTGAGTTGTCTTATAAGTTGTCTTATATTTTGAATTTTGTGATGGTGAATTTTATCTTGGTTAATTTTAGTTTGGTTTTGGTTTGGTGGCTATCATAGCAATTTTGGTTTTCATGTAGGGTATTATCGTTGTTTAACATGCCAAGTAACATTTTAATATTAATAAAAATACAGTGTGGAAAGTACAAGAAAAGATGGTAATGTAAACTGTAAAAGTGTACCTAGCGAGTCTTCTCATTCCACCACCTAAAAGGTCAGTTCTTGCCAGACATGTATATAATTTTGCAAGAATTTAAATTTCATGAGTAAATGAAGATTTAGCTACCAAACCCTAGGCTATGATTCTATTGAATCTCAAAAGATCCTAGTAGATGATTTTAGAAGATGATTTTAGAACAAAACTTTAGAACAAAACATGGCAAGTCCAATTTTCCCTTCAAAATGTCCAATACATTTCAAAATGTTTGTGGCATGACCTTAGATCACTATAAAGATCTCCTAAAATGTTCCGAGTTCATTTTGAACTTATCATATTGTTCCATTAATCATCTGAGGCTAGAGTGTGACTACCCCGTCGCTCAGTGAAACTTAATAATTTAATTATCTCAAGGATAAGATACCTGATTAATTCATTGATGTTTCATTTAAAAGTTATGTGAGTGGGTGCTCCTAAGGGAAGTCTAAGTTATTTATGAATATTGTGCCCACAATTAAGGTCAGGCTTCTAGTGTTTAAGGATGTTAGTCACCAATTATGTTATATTCTAAATCCGATCAATTGAGTTTAGATGTTGAGTCTAGGTCACTACTAAGCCTTTAACAATCATGATAATTGAAAAGGTGATTATAAAATTTGTATTTCAGGTGATATGTATCCTTATCAAATGGCCAAATTATCCTCAAGTTTGGGCTTAAGGCAAGTAAATTATCATCTTCCTAGCTTAAGCCAATCATTTAAAAATCGTCTGATCTTAATTGATTTCCAAGTCATGAAAATTAGGATGATTGTGATTTTGTTGATGTTATGCAAGGGTGGTGAGTGAGTTTCTACCTTTAATGCCATTGTATTTCAATCATCCAAGCATGTTTATTAAGATCAAAATTACCAATTTTCCCTTGGTTAATCCTAACTTTTGATTAAGGCATCAAAGTTTGAAATTACCACTTTTCCGTTAGGGCACTTCACCTCATAACTATTTCAACATAACTCAAAGGACTTTGAGGGTTTAGAGTATCATATCTATGAGATAATTATAATGTTTAGAGAAGAATATGTGGACCTCTCCAAATTTAATTTAATTTTTTATTTAAATTTATAAAATATGAATTTCAAAAGTTGATGTGTTTAACTTTCCAAAATGAAGTTTTTATTTATGAGAAAATGATTAAAGGTTTTATTAGGTCAGAGAAATACTAAGGAAAAATTTCATGGTCTTTTGAATTAATTTCTTATAGTTATTTTAATGAGAAAATAAGGAAAATTCACTTTTAAGTTATTAAAAATTATTTTCAATTCACAGAAAATTATGAAAAATATTTTAATGAGTCTCAAGTGATCAAAGCACAATTGGGAACATTTTGAAATATTTTTGTATTTTTGGGATTTTTATATATTTTAAATCCAAAATAAGGCTAAAAAATCAAGTATTTTACCAAACATAACTTTTATTTTTCCAAAGTTTCCTGATCAAAAGGAACTCAGAAAACCAATTTTCATAATTTTCCCAAGTGTATTCAATTTATTATAATTATTTTTGTACAAAAATATAAGGTTCCTTAGAAAATTCATTTAAATACTTGAATTCAATCAAATAATTTTCAAATTTTTACAATGAATAAACATGATTTTTGTGATCAATATGGGATTGATTTTGTCGATTTCTTATAAGCATTTAATTTACATAAATTAACACAAGATTTTTTCATTTAATTAAATTTAGAAATTCACAAGGTAATCCAAAGCATCAAAATATTTTTCCTATACTTCTCAGACCACAAGAAACCTATCAAAATTATTTTCATAATTTTTTAAGTGATATTTTGATTTATATAATTAAAATAAGCCAAAATGGTCACTCTAGCTTGAAAATTTGGGACAGAAGTATAGAGATGCTCTCTGACCTTCAAAAAATCAGAGAACATCTCCTCTGTGATGACAATTGAACCCTAAAAGTTTCAAGCTATGGTGAGCAATATTTAGTCATGGAGAATTGAAATATCACAGAGGGTATTTAATTCATTAAAAATTATATGTTTGTCAAATAATTTTTATTTTTAGTCCACATTATTCTGCTTTGTTCACTAAGCAAAAGGGTATTTTTCTTTTATTTTTATGATTTTTCTGTAGGAAGATATGAATTTTTGAAGTTTAGGTATTTAAAATAATTCAAAAATACCTGTTTTTTTACTTATCCAGAGCGACGCTGACTAGATCCTAGGCTCAAAGAATACGTGGTGCTCCACCATTTGACGCCTCCATCCCCCTCAGCTGCCACGTGGACCACGTTTTATGCACCAAGAGCTTGTCTGACTTGATCTCCTCCGTCCATTGGATACACGCGCGATGGGACGGCTCTCCATTATCGTCCCCAAGTGACCTAACCCGTGAGCCGTAGCCGTTCACATAGCCGTTCACATTAAAACCTTAAGATCTTGAGCTAAACTCAACCAAATTGCATGGGTTTTATTTCTAAACCTTCATCTACTCGAAACGAGCTTATCTATACAGCTTATATGGTATGAAATACATTAAATACGTATGGACGATTAAAAAAAACTCGGTTTAGAGTTCAATACCTTTTTTGAAGAGGGAAAGCCTCAATCAAATGGTTGTGGTAGTGGTTGTGGTAGCTTTGATTGGTTTGATTGGTTCCAATGAACCTCCAGATGAAGTCCCAAGCCTTGGTGAATTATCTAGGTATGATTTTGATCAAACTCGATTTCAGGTGTTGGCTAGAGCTAGGTTAGAGTCTGTTTCAAAGGGGGCTTTTATGAGGAATCAGGAATCAACTTCTTTCACTGTAAATCAACTTCTTTCACTGTAGGGATGGTGTGTTCACAATTAATTGAAGTTTGGTGCATTGTGGTGGAGTGGAGAGATCTGTCCTTATTTTAGGGCAAATTTTAGTGGAGAAATTGGCTCTAAGGGGTGGCAATCAATGGCTGCGAGCAAGGAGATTGCACTTGGGATGGTTTGGAGAAGCTCTGATGAGATTTTGATAGACTTTTCTTAAGGTTCCAAGCACTCCTCTCTTTGTCCGTGGAGAGCTCCATTTAAAGCCATGGATGCCTGATGGAGCCCAGAGCTGGGCATTGGGTGCTGGGTGCTAAAGCTTGCTAAAGCTTGCTGAGGTTGAGGGAAGAAAGGCTCTAATGGCCAATGGGAGTGAGCCAAGTCAGGGAGGTTCAATTTTGTGTTTTGGCCACTTGGGGCTCCTCTAGGCTAGCTGTTTCCGGTGACTGGCCAAGGTTCAGTCACTTCTTGGCTCAGGGAAGTCACGGGAGAGTTAATTATGATTTACTCCCAATAGCAAGTGATGATGGCAAAGTATTTTCAAATAAGACCCAAATATGGTTATGATCCCTTAAATTTAAGGGACCATTGGTCCATATCTCACTTGGGTGGTTTAAGGTGGTTTATCCTGATCAATAAGTTGTGCTTAGTGGCTGTGGAAATCGTAATTTGGTGGCTTTAGGATGGCTAAGTCAATTTTGGTGCATGGGTCCAATTTGGGTCAACATGGCTAAAAGTTGGGTTTAGGTTAGGATAGCCATGACTTTGAGCTTAATTTATTGATCAAGATTGTGTATATTGATTAAAATTGTGTAAATGATTGTCATGAAGGTTTTTATGTGAAGGATTGAAGTAATTTTAAGTTCAATTGGAAGCCCAATTTGATGGATTTTAGAATTTGATGGATTTTAGGATATGGATTTTAGGATTTTGGTCAATTTGGGCATGTTCGACTAGACTCGGGTTTAGGTTGGGAAAAATTTGGGATAAGTTCAAATTTATGGTTCAGAATGGTCTATATGAATATCATAAAGATTTTACAACATAAATTGGGTGTCAGTTTTGGAGTTAGGGCATTCAATTTGGTGGAATTTGGAGACATGGCCAATTTGGGTCAAATTTGGGTTTTTTCAAACTTGGGTTAAAATTAAATGATATTGAGGCTTCACCAAGGCTAATTTAAGGTCCAATTTGATGTGTAGGATTGTTATGAAGAGTTTATTATTCAAATTGGGGCAAATTGAGTAGGCTATGGGGTTCAATTAAGTGAGATTAAGTCATAGGGCTAAAATTAGGGGTTTGACATAGATCAAAATTATGCTCAGAGCATGGGCCAATTAGGCTTGGATTTGGTTTGAATTGATCAAATGAAAGATGAATTTGAGTTTAGAATTGAAATTGGGGGGAATTGGGGCCAAATTGATGGACATTTGAGGTGAATTTGGGGAAATTGAGCCTTTAAAGGCAATAGTAAAATTGGTCAATTTGGGTTCAATTGAAGGGTCCAAATTGGTTTTGGAGACATTTGAAATGATTTTGGAGGTTTTGGGAAAGTTTGGGGTGCCAAGTATATTTTTGAAATTTTGGCAAATTTGGGGGTATTTTTGTAATTTTGGGTGGTTTTGGGGAATTTGGGCATTTTGAAATGGTTTGAAATTATTTTTGAACAAATTTGGGTATTTTGGGTGAATTTGAGGATTTTGACCAAATTTAGGGTTTCAAGGGTATTTAGGTAATTTGGGTAGATTTAGGGACAAAAGGTCAAGTTGGACATTTTGGTAGAATTGGGGTGCCATGAGCTATGGACAAATAAAATCATCATTTGGGTCCTCTATGTACTGGTTTTAGTTAAACCCTAGCCTGGGGCTAGTGGGTCTAGGGGACCATCTACATGAGTCTCCCAAAAGTCAAGGGAGCAAAGTCAACAATTTTGGGTTTTAGGACTGTGAGTGATTGTGGGTGATAGTGAGTGTAGTGAGTGACGTAGCTCCAGACCAACACCTAGAATCAACCCTAAGGTCAAGCAATCTTATAGGTACTCTCCTTGAGATCTCTCATACTCCACCTACTAAGTGCTAGAGGTTAGGACTAATATGTTCAATTTCAAGTTGAGCAAGGAAGAGTTTAGAGTTTCTAATGGTGAGGGTTCCTTTCTAGTTTTGTAGGAATAGTCAACAGGAAGGTCCTATGGCTAGACCCTAGGCTACTAAAGAGGGAGAACTAAACCTCAACCAAAAGTGAGGTCAACGAAGAGTTTATGATGCAAAATTGGGGCAATTGGGGAGATTTGGGGTTAATTGAGTGAGATCTTGGTCTTGGGTCAAATTGAGGCTTTTTTATTTGGATTGAAATTGAACTCAAATGTGGGTCAAATGGGCATGAGTTTGGCTTAAATCAAGCTTGTACATAATGAATTTGAGTTTAGATTTCGGATTTGGGGAAATTGAGATCAAATCCATGGACATTGGGGGTGAATTGGGGTAATTTGTCCTTTAAAGGGAATTTTGAGCTTTTGGTCAAAATATGTCAAATTGGTTAAATTGAGCTCAATGGAGTGGTTCAAATTGATTTTGGGGTCATTTGAAGTGATTTGGAAGGCTTTGGTACAATTTGAGTCACCAAAGATATTTTGGTAATTTGGCAAAATGAGAGGTGTTTTTGAGATTTTGGAAATTTTTGAATGTTTTGAGCAATTTGGGTAGCTTGAAATGGTTCGACATGATTTTTGGCCAAATTTGGTTATTTTGGGTTATTTTTGGAATTTTGGCCAATTTTGGAGTTTCAAGGGCATTGTTTGTGAATTGGGTAGATTTGGGGCAAAAGACTAAATTTGGCATTTTGGTAAAATTGGGGTCTCGATCACCCAACTTGAGCCATGGATCAATGGAATCCCTTACTTTGGGTCCTCCATGTACTGGTCTTAATTAAACCCTAGCCTATGGTTAGTGGGTTTAAGGGACCATCAACATGAGTCTCCCAAAGGGTTAAGAGGTCCAAGTTTGGTAGGCTTAGGATTAAGGTAGTGAGTGGAAGTGTAATGTGCAAGTGTGTGAAAGTGTGTGAGTGAGAATGTGAGTGAGAACAACCAAGACCACACCACTAGAGGGTTAACCCTAAGGCCAAGTATAACTATGGGGACTCATCTTGAGCTCCCCCTAATTGACTCCGCCTACCAAGTGCTAGAGGTTAGGACCGATATGTGGAATATGTGGAACTTCAACTTCAAGTTGAGTAAAGAAGAGTCTAGAATTTCTAATGGTCAGGGTTCCTTTATAGTCCTCTATGAATTGTCAATAGGAAAGTCCTATGGCTAGACCCTAGTCTACTAAAGAGGAAAAACTAGACCTCAACTAAAAGTGAGGTCAACAATAACCAATCTCAAATAAAAAATATTAATTAAATCATTTAAAAAAAGTAATTTTATTTTCAAAATTTGATCTTAAATCAGTTATTGATAAATTTGAATAAAAGAAAATGAATAATATAAAACTATTTTTGCTATTAGAACATCTTGAGTAGAATTTGATGTCATTTAGACTTAAAAATAAATTTTCTGAATTTCAAAATATTATGAATGATATTTTTAATTCTTACTTTGAATTCATTGTCATTTATATCGATTACGTCTTAATTTTCTCTGATACTATTGAACAACATATTAAACATTTGAATCATTTTAAATGACATGCTAAGAAAAATGGATAGTTATTTAACCACCTAAAATTAAAATCTTTCAAACTAAAATTAGATTTTTTAGGATGTAAAATTTTAAATACTTTTATAGTTCCTATTCAATGATAAATTCTATGATACAATTTCTGATAAAAAACAACTTCAACACATTTTAGGGTCTTTAAATTCAGTTGTTGATTTTTATAAAAATTTTGCTTTACATGTAACACCTCCTTTGATAAATTTGAGAAAAATCCTCCAGCTTAGTTTCATATTCATATTAAAAAAATTTAAAAAATTAAATCTAAAGTAAAAAATCTATCTAGTATTTATCTTATTGATTCATTTAATTCTGAAATTGTTGAAACTGATGCATCAAATCTTGGATATAAAGGAATATTAATGCAAAAATTAACGCCTTCCTCAAAGAAAAACTCGTTCTATTCACCTTAGGACTGATACACCAAATAATATGTTGTTTTAAGTATATATTTTATGCTCATTTTTCATGATATTTTATTTTAAAGATGAGAATTTTCTTATTTTTATTGCAGGTATATCAATTTTAGGCATTTGAAGCAAAAATAGCAAAAAGGATGAAATTTGGAGCCAAAACTGCAAATTTTGGATTCTAGCGCCTGAAGCACCACTTTATAGAGAGCTGGCACGTGAAGCTCCATTTAATAGAGAGCTGGCTCCTGAAGTGCCGAAGCCCAGTATAGCGCGGTCTTAAGCATGTTGGCGCTAGAAGCGCCAGAACCAGCGCGTGAAGCGTCAGAGATGTCTTTTAGCGGATTAAGGTGGTTCAAGTTGAATTTTGCGTGAAATTTGAAAGGAACACTTTTTCTAAACATCCCATGGAGTGATTCAATACATCTAGATACTTTGTAAGGTTCTTTTATGAAGGGATATGTCTCTTCGGTCACATGTCTTTTAAATTCAAAACGTTTGACTTTTGGACAGAATTTTGGAGGCAATTTTAAATTCTTTTTGGAAGGAGACAGCCTCTAGTAAAAGAGAGGGAAGTCTAAGGCCTGAAGAGAGAGGGGTGTGAGGGATTTTTGAAGAAGGCAAGAGAGAGAGAGAGAGAGAGAGAGAAATTCAAGGGCTTGGAGATTTTCTTCAAGGATTGAAAGAGGAGAGGGAAGGTGAGAGATTTCTTCTTCATTACTTTTCTAAGAGAGAATTGATAGTGCTTGTAAAGAGGGAAAGTGTTTGAAGAGAACTTCTAGGGATTTTCTTGGGATGGATTGTAACATAAGTTGTGTTCTTTTAATTCTTTGTTTTATAAAATTATTTTTATATATGAAATTCATGTTTTGTCGTATATTTCTCATGAATTTTGAGTAGTCTTATTTATCCTTATCCCTACAATGAGATTTGGTTTTGTAAAGAATTGATTTAATGTCAATAACTTGTGATGTTTTGAACTTCAATATTCATTTGCTTTTTTATCTGACCAATTGAAATGTTAAAATGTGTTGAGAAACATATGTTCTGAAAGGGCTATGATTACTACAACATACATAGAATCAACAATTACTACAACATACATAGAATCACATTTGATTCCATGGGAGAGGATGTCATCCATGGGATTGAGTGCAAATAAACAGAAAATTAAACTATATTGGATTGCAAAATTGGATTTTTTAAGGTGACAGATTAAAACCCCTAATTATGTTAAGTTGATTGGAAACTAATGTGAGATTATTTGTTACCCCTCAGGTGGGGGAGTAGTGGGAGCTCTGGAGTGGCAGCCGGTATCCTCCAAGGCTAACAACATAATTCGAGAACAAACTCTGGATGAGTAAGTGTTTTTTATCCACTTGGAAGAGGGTAAGAAATAAGATTTCTCTTATTTGGTGCAAAATAATTTCTATATATAAATATATTTTCAAATGATTTTAATTTCTTCACAATCCATATACTTATTGTAAAGGGGAAAGATGCTTTCTTAAATTTGAACTCTTCGTCACAAAAACAAAAAGTTTTTGTAAATTTTATATTTAAAAGTTTAGCATTTAATTTATTTAACTTAATCTTTTAACTGCATTTTATTTAGCATTCAATCATTTACTATAGATTCAAATTTTGTACGTCACTTTTGTAGTTTAAATTGTAGTTTACATTATAATCTTAAGAATTTACTTATAATCATTTCCAACTTGTGTGTGGGATCAATATCTAGGACTCCATTACAAACCTTTATTACTTAAGCGATACGTATACTTGCGTTATTTTTAAGGGATTTGACAGTTTAAAAATTTTTAAAAGATAAAACTATTGCCAATAAATCTAATTTTATTGGGATTAAATTGCATATTTGCATATTTGCTATTGTATTTCATGTGTGTATTTTGTAATGTTGAAAAGTATTTGAAATATTAACAGACTAAATCCACCCGCATCAAGTTTTTAGCACCATTACCGGGGAATAAATGAAAAGTAGTAGTAGGCTATTTTATAATTTAAATTATTTTATTTAAACTAAAAAAAGGTGTGTGTAGTTTAGTTCGATTATTTACATATTTTTGTGTGTTTTCTTATTTTAAATTACTTATTGTGTTTGTTTATGCATAGTGTAAGATCTGAAGATTTAGTATCTTACAATTCAAAGTTAGAAAAACTATTAGAAAAATTCAAAAACAAAAAAAAGAGATAGATCATTTTAGCAAAATGACTTGCAATTTAAGTAATGTTGGAAATGAAAATGAACATCATGAGAGACCTTTAAGAGATTATGCTAATCCTACACTGGATGAAATTCATTTGAGTATACAAAACCCTGATGTAGCGGCCAATTCATTTTAGCTTAAACCTGCTATTATCTAAATGGTACAAAACAATCAGTTTTGGAGAACACCAACTGAAGATCCTAACTTACACCTTGCTAGTTTTCTAGAATTGTGTGCTACTTTTAAATATGATGGAGTTTTAAATGATGTCGTCAGACTTAGAATTTTTCCTTTTTCATTAAGGGATAAAGCTAAGATGTGGTTAAAATTGTTAGCACTTGGATCTATCGGAACTTGGGAAGACTTATCACAAAAATTTTTATCAAAATATTTCCCACATTTAAAAAATGCTAAGCTTAAAAACGATATTACATCTTTTTGTCAGTTAGTAGGGGAATCAATTTATGAAGCCTGGGAAAGATTTAAAGATCTCCTTTGAAAGTGTCCACATCATGTGTTGCCATATTGGTTAATACTTCAAACTTTTTATAATGGATTGGTTGGATTTCTTATGTTGATAATTGACGACGTTGATTGTCAATAATTAATGTTAAAACCATTCGATGAAGCATATTCTTCAATTGAAGATATGCCTACTAATAATTTTCAATGACCCTCTAAAAATGGTAAATCCAAAAACAGTAGCTAGTCTTCATGATTTTGATGCAATATCTATGTTAGCTGCCCAAATAGCTGTTATATCAAAGAAAATAGATCAATATGGAATGAATTATTCTCAAACATCACCTGTGCTTGAGGAAAACTCATTGGGACAAATGACAGAATCTCAATCTTCTTATGAAACCTTAAATGCAATAAATAATCGTTCTAATAATCTTTATGTCAATTATTATAATCCCGGTTGAAAGAATCATCCAAATTTTAGTAGGAGTAACAATAACTCTAATATTACAAATCCACAATTGGGAAACAATGCTTCAAACCCATTGAGAAACTCCAACTATAAAAGGAATCCAACTTATAAACTTTATTACCCTCTAAGTTTTCATAATTTGCAGAGTAAGGAGAAAAAGTTGTTAATGGAAGAATTGATATTGCAATTGGGAAGCCAAATACAAAGTCAAGGAGCTACAATAAGAAACATGGAATATTAATTGAGATGTATTTCTACTGCACTTAGCAATAGACCTCCAGGAACATTGCCGAGTAATGTTCAAGTAAATCCAAAAGATCTGAATAAAGAGCAAATTAAGGCTATTTAACCAAGAAGTGGAAAAGAATTGGAAACTAGAGTTCAAAATAAAGTATAAGTTGAAGTTAAAAAATATGTGGTGAAAAATAAAAGATCTAGTGAAGATTTTCATTTTGTGTCAGAATATCCTTTAAACCAAAGAAAATCATTGTAGAAAGACCACTACATCCATTTCCTCAAAGATTGAAGCAGAAAAACAGAGATAACCAATTTTTAAAATTTTTATAAATATTGAGAAATTGAAGATAAACATTTCATTTGTTGAAGCCTACAAATGCCAAGCAGGAACAAATGCCAAGCAATGTGAAGTTCATGAAGGATAAACTTAATATGAAAAGGAATTTTATAGATAATGAGACTGTTGCACTTAGTGAAGAGTGTAGTACTATAAATCAGAATAAGCTTCCTGAAAATCTCAAAGGTCCTCGAAGTTTTATTATTCCTTGTGCTATTGGCAAAAGATTTTTTAGGAAAACTTAATGTGATTTAAGAGCCAATATTAATCCTATGCCATTATCAATTTTTTGAAGGTTGGGCTCAGGAGATATTTCACCTACAACTGTAACTCTGCAGTTAGTTGATCGTTCGATTACCTATCCTAAAGGAGTTATAGAAGATGTTGATAAAAGTCAATAAATTTATCTTTCTTGTGGACTTTATTATATTAGATATGGAGGAAGATAAAAAAATTCCTATCATTTTAGAACGAGAAATATTTAGGTGTTTCATCCAGTCAATTTTATTAGTTAGGGATTACATTCGTGTGAAAGTATCACACAGATAGCCTGGAAGATGTGAGGGTTTAGGTCGTGACAGACGAAAACCTCGGAATCCTAAGATGAGTTAGGGTTTATATTGTATAGAAGGGTTGCAAGGCTATACAAAGGCCTAAAGATAAGGTGAGGATTTACGTTGCATAAGCAAGCAACCTCAAAGTCCTATGGTTTTGTTGTTTGTATCTAAGGAAGGAAGATTGGTTTAGTTGGGGAAGACAGGTTTTGCTGTTGAAGATGGTCATGCTACCCACCATGCTAGCACTAAGCTCCTTGTCGTGACAAGTTTGAGTTTTCTAGTGTGTCAAGTTATGATGTCAAATCAGGTGGCCCTATGGTTGAATTTCTTTAAATTTTATGGGGGCATGTTAAAGTTTATTAGATCGACACCGGATAGCATCCTACGGTTCCCTCGTTCTGGCACCACTATTTTTTATTGGATTCACTTAGTCCAAATGAGCTTACGAAACTCAACTTAATGAGTTTCATTTAGACCGTGGGAAGCCTTGTTAACAACCAAGGTTACCTCCTCCGAGTTTTGTGTCTATCCTAATAGTTTTAGTTTTCATGCAGGTTAGCGTCATTGTTTAGCATGCAAATTTGCAGGTATAAAGGTACAGTATGAAGTACAAGAAAGACAACGCTGAAAACTTTAAAAGAGTACCTGGCGAGTCTTCTCGTTCCACCACGTGAAACTCAAAAGGCATGTTAAGGCAGTTTATATGAAGCAGGGAAGTAAAATTTTGACGACCCATCTAACCCTAAGTCATATCTTAGTGGTTTATTATGAGTTTAATTAAGGATAATTTTGTCAAGAAAAACATATTAAGTTTAGTAGATCTTCGAGGTATCCAACAGATCTAGAGAGAGAAGCAGGTCCGTGCTACTCTCTCGCTGCCTGGTGAAAAGTCTCGAGCTCATTTAAACTTATTATGTTGTTTAATAATTCATCCTATAAATACCCTAATGCTCAATAAACATTGATGTATCAATTATCCCTAAGAATAGGGTAATTATCATCTGTAGTTTAATTTTGAAAATTATGTGGGTGAAGACCCTTAAAGAGGCAAGTTAGTGTTATTGGAACACTTCACCAAATTTTTGTCCTAATTAGACTTGTAGTGTTTGAAAGATGTCTTAGTCTTAATTGATCTTTATTTTTCTAATTCTCATCTAAATGAAACTTGATTTAGCATAAGGCACTACTAAGCCCTTAAGACCTAGGTGAGTGTCTTAGTTAGTTTTGATTGAAAAGGTTAAGTGGTGGTCAAGATTCATGATTTGAATTTCATTAAGATTCATGATTTGAATTTCTTCATTTGAAAATCAAAATGGGGGTATTAAATTGATTAATTATTGACTTTAAAAGTCATACCCCTAAGTCTCAGGTTCATTTTATTTTAATAAACTTCGAAATCTTAATAATTTAGAAATTTATTAACCTATCTTTTCAATTAGGAAAGTGAGGTTAGTTTCTACCAATTAACCCCTTGTGTTTCAAACATCCAAATAAACTAATTAAGATCAGAGGTTGCCCATTTTCCTCATTCAAGTAAGCCTAAATGTTAATTAAGGCTAAATTTCCAAAATTACACATTTGCCCTTGAGGCTCTAACACTTCATAATTCATCAAATTTAATCCAAATAACTTTGAAATTTTTATCCTACCTCATTCATGTATTAATTAAGACATCAGAGGAGAAAATGTGATTTTTCAAAATTTAAATTTTTTTATATAATTATTTTCATGCAAAAATAAGATTTTTCAAAGAAAATTCCTAACTTGATAAAGGTAAATCCTAATCCATTGAAATTTTTAATGGAGGTATACCTAAACCCAAGAACCCTTTGGACCAAATTCTATGATTTTTTAAATTTTATTTGAATTTTAAGAATTACTTTAAATTATGGGGTATTTATTAAATATAAAATATTTTAAATGGAGAAAATTAAATTTTGTATTTTTAAAAAATCCTTCTAAGCTTAGAGAACGCGAAGGAGAAAGTTTTATATTTTTTTGACTCTTATTTGATTTATTGGAATTATTCTTAGTGAAAACCCATGAAAACCCATTTTATCCTTTAAAAATATTTTTTAAGCTTTAAAATTCAGTATCTTTATTTACAAAATCAAGAAAATTTTCTAATTATTCCTAAATGCTTAGAAAATTTCCATTAATTTTATTATTTTTGTAATTTTTATGGATTTTTAATTATTTAAATATCCAAAATAGGCTCAAAATGAATTTTTTATTTTAAATACTATTTTATTTTTAGAAAAAAATCCCTGATCACAGAGAACTCAAAAAATAAGTTTTTATAAATTTTTGAGTTATATTTTTATTTTTAAAAATCATTTAAGTGCCAAAAATATTATTTATCTTTAAAAATCAACTTAAGTTACCAAATGAACTCAAAATGCTTTGAAATCTTTATGATGAGTTCTTTTGATCCTAAATAACAGTGGAGATTAAAAATTAAGTCATTTTATTATTTATATTTTTCAAAATTAATTATCTTAGAGATTAAGGATTTGTGAAATTTAGGTTTATTTTGAATGGCTTGGCTCATGAAAAATTTTCCCAAAGGTTCTCTAGTCATCATAAATCTTCTAAAATTTTCTTGGATTTTTCTAAGCAACATGCTAATTTTGATGATTAATTTAAGCAAATAATGCATATAAACTTGAAAAATATGAGTCTCTGTCTAGGGACATCCTCTAACTTTGGAAAAATCAGAGGATGTTTTCTAAGATAGTGGCAACAACGTGCTAAAATTTCAAGTCATAGTGATATTACTACAGGCATGGAGAATCAAAAAATCCAAATCAATATTTAATTAATTAAAAATAAAATATCCATTAAATGGACTCTAAATTATTTTCATATTGTTCTCCTTTGTTCACTGAGCAAGAGAGTATTTTTATTTTATTTTTGTGATTTTTTTACACTAAGGTATGAATTTTTAAAGCTAGGGTTTATTTTATGAATTAATTAAATCCCTATATATCTATTTAAATGCGCGACGCCACCTCAACCTACGACGGCTCCGAAGCTCCACGTGGCGTGCTCCCATTTGACGCTGCAATCCACCTCAGCACTGACTCGGCCCACGACTTATGTTCTGAAGTGCTGTCTAGCTTGATCTCGACCGTCCATCCGATACACATCGATACACACGTGATCGGATGGCTCCCCGTCATCGTCCCCGATAGCTTAGCCCGAGAACAGTCCATCTTCTAGCCTTGAGATCTCTCTCATTTATTAACCAAATTAAGTGATTTTTTTTAAAATGCTCGTCTAGACTAGAGAAACATATCCATATGGTTAAGATGCCATGAAATCAACTCAAAACAAATGGAGAGTTCAAATAGGCTCGGGAGGAAGAGAAGTTTTATACCTTTGCTCTAAGAAGTGAAGCTTCCATCAGAGAGTTTTGGCACGTTCGTTGGGGTCCAAAGAGGCTAGAGATTGAGCCTCTAGTCTGGGTGTAAGGCTTAGGTGTGGTTTTGATCAAACCCAATTTCAGGTGTTAGTCTAGAGCTATTATAGAGGCTATTTCAGAAGGGGGTTTTATGGGGCTTTGGCATCTTTCTCGGTTATGAAGGTGTGGCCACAAGTAATTGAAGTTTGGTGGACTGTGGAAGTGTAATGAGCTCTGTCCTTATTTTTTACAGAGGTTTGAGCTCAAAATTGAGTTTCCACAGTGGAAGTCAGTGGGAGAAGAGGGTTGGATCGCACTGAGGTGACCTCAGAGAAGCTCTATGAGAAGTTTGGGGCTCTCTCTCAAAAAAACATTCAGCACACCTCCCATGGCTGTGGAGGGGGGGTTTTATAAAAATTTCCATGGGGTGGCTCTCAAGGCAAATATTTGGGTGCATTGTGGTGTTTAAGTGGAGGGCAGAGGAGCTCCACAATTTAATTTGGCTGAGTTGGCCTCTAGGTTTGATTTAGGTGAATTTCCATGGGGGCGGCTCTCAGTTTTGAGCTTCTCCGATGACTAGGCTGACCGGCTCTCATTTTTGAGCTCCTCCTTCGACTAGGCCAGCTGGCCATGGCTGGGGGAGGTGGCTAGGTGCTTAGGCATCCATGGGAATCTGTCAAAGCAACTTAATGCAATGAGTTTTAGTTTTGGTAAGGGTATCTTAAGCATGTGC
Organism: Phalaenopsis equestris; assembly: GCF_001263595.1. Classification (NCBI taxonomy): domain Eukaryota; kingdom Viridiplantae; phylum Streptophyta; class Magnoliopsida; order Asparagales; family Orchidaceae; genus Phalaenopsis; species Phalaenopsis equestris. Next base: position 387,957 of record NW_018165258.1, on the reverse strand, counting down.
ATTTTTGGAAATAAAATCCCTTAATTTTAGGGAATTTTGGTCCATGGCTTATCTTAGGTGGTTAGTTGGGTTTTGGATCAGTTTTAGGGTCTAACAAATGGCTGAGGTGGAGTTAATTTGATTGCTTTAAGGTGGTTTGGTCATATTTAATGCATGGGTTCAAGTGATCAATGTTTAGGTTTAAGCTAGGTTAGCCATGTTAATTGACTCAATTAATTGATTAATATTGTGTAGATGATTGTTATGAAGATTTTGGTGAAGGATTGAAGCGATTTTGGGTTCAATTGGTAGGTTAATTTGAGGGATTTTTGAAATTTGGTCAATTTGGGCATGTTGGGCTACACATGGGTCTCGATTTGGCTAGCCTTAGGATAAGTCCAAATTGAATGGTCCACATGATCAACAGAGATGTTTTGAAGATTTATCATGAAAGGTTGGAGTGGAAATTATGGATTTAAGGTCGTTAATTTGGTGAGATTTTAAGACATGGCCAATTTGGAGCAAATTTGGGGCTTTTGGAATTAGATTGAAATTAAATAAAATTGAGGTTTCAGCAAGGCCAATTAAAGGTCCATTTTGATGTATGGGGATGTTATGAAGGTTTTTCAACACAAATTGTGGGCCAATTGAGTGGGCTATAGGTTCAATTTGGTGGAACCAAGTCAGAGTGCCAAAATTGAGGTCTTGATCTAAATCAAAATTGGGTCCAAATGATGGACCAATTGAGCTTGAATTTGGCCTATATTTGTCACATCAAGGGTGAATTTGAGTTTAAAATTGAAATTGGGGTAAATTGACATCAATTGGATGGACATTTTGGGTAATTTGGGGAAATATAGGCCTTTAAAGGGAAATTTGAGGGTTTTCATCAAAGATGGTCAAATTGGCCGAATTAGAAAATTGGGGCTTTTGGTCAAATTGCTGATCAAAAATTGAAATTGGGAATATTTGGGATGATTATAGAATTTTTTGGGAATTTTTGGAACTTTTAGGTCATGAGGGGAATTTTGGTAATTTTGCCAATTTTGGTGATTTTGGGAATTTTTGGGTGTTTTCAAGGTGTTTGAAATGATTTTTGAACCAATTTGAGTTTTTTTGGGTAGAATTGGAAATTTTAGCAAAATTTGGGGCTCCAAGGGTATCTAGATAATTTGGGGGAATTTATGGGCAAAAGGCTAGGTTGGGTATCTTGGTAGAGTTAGAGTGCCAACAACCATCAATAGGTCATGGACCAATGGAAATCCCATTTTGGGTCCTCTATGTAGTGGTCTTAGCTAAACCCTAGCCTAAGGCTAGTGAGTTTAGGGGACCACCTACTGGAGTCACCCAAAAGTATCAAGCGACCAGAGCCTAGAAATTTTGGGTTTAGGGTAGCGAGTGATTGTGAGTGTAAGTGATTACAAGTGAGTGTCTTAGCCCTAGATCAACACCTAAGGTCAACCCTAAGGTCCAACAGTCCTAAGGGTGACTCATCTTAAGTTCCCCCATAGTGACCATAGTGACCCCAATTCCCCCATAGTGACCCCAACTACTAAGTGCTAGAGGTTAGTACCAATATGTGGAACTTCAAGTTGAGTAAAGAGGAGTGTAGAATTTCTAATGGTGAAGGTTCCTTTTCTAGTTTTTTTAAGAATATTCAATAGGAAAGTCCTACGGCTAGACCTTAGGCTACTAAAGAGGAAAAAATAAACCTCAACCAAAAGTGAGGTCAACAAATGTCAACAAATGGACCTGGACCCCCAATATGTGGGGTGTGCTGGGCAAGCACACCGCGCGTATTGGCGTTGACCGACGAGATCAACAAAAACCAATACAAACTTCTAAGTCAGAAAACTTGGAAGTATGTGTAAAGTTGTTTGTGTAATTTGTTTCTACTAGGGAATTAGTAGGTGATCGTCTGATTGGAATCAAGAAGTAGGGACTCTCGCTGGGGATCGGAGAGTGAATTTTGAGTTATGAAATTTCAGGTATTTATAAAGGATGGAGGTCAGTGTATAAGTGCTGACCCCGAGGTGTGAATTAAAATTTGGGTCTCAATCCCGAAATAAGAGTCAAATGTCATAATCCATTTAAGATGGTCTTGAAATTTATTTCAAAAGATGAGAAAAGAATTTTTTGAGAGGACCGAATCGAGATGGAAAGTACAGAGGCTCACATCCGGCTCCAAAGGGTGACAACAGTGTAGAAGACGACAATCATTAAGCATATGTCTCCAGAAAGAAAGGATTGTACCAATTCAAGCTACCACTGAGGATTTATATTTGAACTAACATGTGATAAGGAGAGTATATATGTCACATTAGGAAGAAAAGTGCTAGGACTCACATCCAACCCAAGCGATGATGAAGAAAATGTCTGCTACATTGAGGAGGAAAGCACTAGGACTCATATCCAAACTCAAGAGGTAACAGAGGTAACCAGAAAATATGTGTGTGTCACGTTAGGAAGGAAAGCACTAGGACTCACATCCAACCCAATAGGTGACTAGGGAATATATGTGCTACATCGAGAAGGAAAGCACTAGGACTCACAACCAACTCAATAGGTAACAAGAAAGTATGTGCGTAGGAAGGAAAGCACTAGGACTCACATCCAACCCAAGCGGTGACAAGAGAATATATGTGCTACATTGAGAAAGAAAGCAATTGGACTCACATCCAACTCAATAAGTAACAAGAAAGTATATGCGTCACGTTAGGAAGGAAAGCACTAGGACTGACATTCAACCCAAGTGGTGACAAGAAAATATGTGTGTTACATTGAGAAGGAAAGCACTAAAACTGACATCCAACTCAATAAGTAACAAGGAAGTATATGCGTAACGTTAGGAAGGAAAGCACTAGGACTAACATCCAACCCAAGCGATGAAAAGAAAATATATGTGCTATATTGAGAAGGAAAGCACTAGGACTCACATCCAACTCAATAGGTAACAAGAAAGTATGTGCGTCAAGTTAGGAAGGAAAGCACTATGACTCACATCCAACCCAAACGATGACAAGAGAATTTGTGTGTTTATGCAGAAAATATGCAGATTCCCACATGTGAATTTGTGGGGAATATGTGTATAGAATATGTGAAGAAATCGGAAGCCTTAACATCCGTTGAAGGGGGCCTCACATCGATCTTCAGAGATTTTAAAAATTGAAATAATCAGAATCCTTAACATCCATTGAAGGTGGCCTCACACCGATATTCGAAGAATTTAAAATTTAAAATAATCGGAAGCCTTAACATCCATTGAAGGGGGCTTCACACCGATCTTCAAAGAATTTAAAATTTGAAAGAATTGGAAGCTTTAAAATCCATTGATAGGGGCTTCACACCGATCCTTTGATATGGGGAGTCAAAATTTGGGTATTGACTCTAAGAGTCATATGAAAATAGTGTAGAGAGTTTGTTATGTTGAATTTGTGCAGAAATGTATTATGTGAAAAGGTTGATATTATTGAAGAAGATTTGCAGAGTTTTGTGGGGTTTTGTGCAGAATGTGAAATTCTTGCAGAATGTGAAGAAAGTTAATGCAGATAAAGATGGTTGTGCTGCACGCACAAAGAGTAAGAAACTCCGAAAATGAGAGAATCCACTCAGAAACTCCGAAAATGAAACTCCGAAAATGAGAGAATCCACTCAACAGACTCATTTTCTTTTCTTGTTGTTTTTCATCACATTTAATTTTTCAAAAGATGCCTTTAAAATTTTAATTTTAGTTGATTGATTTTCAAAAGAAATTTGTTTTTTTGTTTATTCATTTGTGATTATTTAAATTTGAATCTTATTTATTGTTAAAGATTTGTTGTTTCTTTCTTTGTTCATTGAAATTCTGAACCAACGCGTGGTTCGTGACGCGTTGAAATTCTGAACCAACGCGTGGTTCGTGGCTTCCATCCATCGTACAAAATGGCAACTGACAAAAGGCACATTTCTGAGAGAAATTTCCATTAATCTGCCACAATAAAGATGTCATAGATCAAATATAGGCTAACGTCTAAAAAGGTAAAATAAATACTCCATGTTGGAGTACATCCAGATCAACTCATGCCATGAATACATTATAGGCTGAATACATCAAATACATATCATGTTGCTATATAAAAAAGAAAGTGAACCCTCTGACCATCTGTATCAGGTACTACGAGCTCCTGATCAAGCAGACATTCTAAGCCATGCTCCAGAATAAGAGTTCCCTTCTCATGTACTTAGAGGGACAACCCTCTCATAGCTCGTACGACAGTAGCTCTTCCAGTTTCGGTTTCGGGTCAAATCCATATGGTATTTTGCTGTCGTCCATTCTGAGAAAGGTCACAAACACCCTATCACA
>NW_018165258.1:377014-383537 GCF_001263595.1 Phalaenopsis equestris | reverse complement strand
TCAACCTACTGGTAGAGGAATCTCCATAGAGCCTCTGAACTCACCAGGGCCAACGATATCAATGTGATATTGATTTATTTCCCAAATAATATATTGCTATTGCTCAGAAATGAGACCTTGCAGAACAGTCTTACAAAATCATGATGATCGATGTGAGGAGGTATGTAGTCTCCCTCATCGTATATCTTGACAATTGAGCTATTTGGAATGCAGGTAGCAGGCAGAATACTCCATTTGACCATTCTTTTGATCATCCACTTTATCATTGGAGGTAGCGAATCTACTTGATCGTGTCTGAGGAACCCAGGTGGATTCCCTTGTCTTTCATTTGTGAAGTTGTAGCAGTAGCCACACTAGATAGTAATCCTCCCTTTTCCTCGCTTCCATTTCCTCGGCTCAGAATAGATCCTTCCCATAAGTAAACCTACTCAACCTCTATTCCTTAGGTCAAAAATGCAATCAAGTATACTTTGTTTGTCAGTCTCTGAGAATACTCTGGTATAGAGTTCTAATCCCTCCAGTATGTTGATGAATTTTTCCTGGACCTCTTCGTAAAATTAAAATTCTCTTTTATTTACTTTGCTTATTTTGTAGTACTCCATCGTACTAGGGGTCGGTAGCTGTCACGCGCGTTCCTCCCTTTGAACATTGGCAGGAACCCAAACTGGCGCTGGTTGATCTGGAACACGAGACTCGTTGTCTAGCAGGATGTATGACCCTGGGCTCCATGCTACATACCGATTTGTCCCTAGTGGGATGTATGGCTCATCCATCATAAAATCTGAAGTCTGAGACCCATCGGTGCTAGAGGTGTACACTTCTAATGTACTAAATCGTTGTAAATGTAGCACATTGCAATCCCGACATTCTACAAACGTCCCTGTGGCTGATGTTCCTGCAGGTATCTCAGCGATACACGTCAGGCAACCCTTATATAAAACATCTAAAGTTGAAGGTGTCTCTGGCTCTGTTACGAACCCCGATTCTTCATCTGTGGTGGGTAGGCTGGCAGAAGTTTCTTTCATGTTTAAATCATATGCCCCTCAGGAATAGGGGTGAGTAAGTTGTTTGTCTCTCTCTGATGTCTGTGTTCTTCTCGTAGAAAAGCACTCTACTTCTTGCGGCTGGCGTTCCTACGTTGCGTCCTGCGAAGCGAAGTACTTAGCAGTCATTTGTTATTGGCGATTACTAGGCCTTCAGCTGGTGTAGCTACCATGGAAAGCAGACGGTTGGGCCCTTCCATCGGATTTTCCTCTAATATCACGTTCTTGCCTTTATGTGATGCATTATCTTTAGTGGTCACCCGCAGCAGTGATGAAGGCAATCCCTCTTTCTCTTTGCAGCTAACTACATCCATGAGAGGACCTTTATAGTCCATGTCAACCTGGTTAAAATCTATGTTGAAGTCTATGGTACCGCCCTGCGGCGCCATCTCTTCATTTAGTGCGAGGCTCCAGCCATCCTTTAAAGTAAAGATCAACTTCTGTCCCGACTTTTTTCTGGAGATGACAGGAAAAACGTCAGTGGGCCAAAACTTGGCATGAACAAGAACAAAACAAAGTATTTATTAAAGTAAATTTTAGCTTATTTTACTGAAATGAATTATTTATTTATGTATGAATTTTGTTAATTTTTTGTGAAACATTATACTCAAAAGTAGAAAGGAGAAAATTCAAAGTTTAAAATATTTTTTCAAAGATTTTATTATCTTGGGTTTAATTACAAAATTTGGACCCGATCATAGACATTTGGCCACATAGATAGCCCCAAAACAATCAAATTTCCCAAAGTTTCAAAGCAAGCAGAGGCAAGCGGCGTCAGGTTGCGTAATAGGTTTTCAGACATCGTCCATTTATTGGTAACATAGGTCTATCTCCCTGGAAGTCCACTAACTTGTAGGCTCCTCCTATGTAGAACTTTTCAACGACAAATGGTCCCTCCCAAGTTGGCTCAAATTTTTCACCTATTTTGTGGCGTGCAAGAATAGGCCTTTTGAGCACAAGTACTAGGTCACCAACTTTGAATGTCCTTGGGCGGACCAATTTATCATGGGCTTGTACCATCTTCACATGGTAAATCTCCAAGTGTTGTTGTGCTTCTAGTCATTTTCCCTCTAGACTTTCCAGTTCTTTAAGGCTGAGGTTTGCATTTTCTCCTGTCATGAGCTGATTGAAAACAGCGACTCTGAGAGATGGTGTTTTGAGAGATGGTGTTATTTCTAGCAGTAGCACGGCCTCGGACCCGTACACGAGCACATAGGGTGTACACTGAGTGGGAGTCCTGAAATTCATCAGGTAGGCCCACAATGCTTCTAATAGTTTGTTGTGCCAATCCCTTTTGTTTTCATCCAGTGTCTTCTTCAAAATTTGTACCAGTATTTTGTTGAAGGCTTCAGCCAGACCATTTGCTCTAGGATAGTAAATTTTAGAGTATATCCAATCTATCCCATGTTTTTTGGCAAAAGTTATTGATCTTTGTGCTACTGAAAGCTGTCACATTGTTGGAAATTATTCTTTGTGGTACTCCGAAACGGTAGAAAATTTGGCTTTTCAAAAATTTAAGGATGTGTTGTGTCGTAACCTCACGCAACGGTACTGCCTCTGCCCATTTGGAGAAGTAATCTGTAGCAACAAGTATAAACTTGTGTCCTTTGAAAGAGGGAGGGTCTATCAGACCTATTATGTCCGTGCCCCAACACTCGAATGGTCACAAGGCAACAGTTAGGTGCGGTACATTCGGAGACTGGTGTAAGGCCACCCTATGCACTTGGCATTGGTGACATTTTCTGGTTGTATCCATGCAGTATCCATGCAGTCTGGTTGTATCCATGCAGTCGGACATCATTGCTGGCCAATAGTACCCGAGTCTTTTGATCTTCATTTCCATTTTCGGCCCTGAATGATGAGCGCCACACAATCCGACATGTACTTCTTTAACAATATTTTGTGCTTCGACTCTACTCAAACACTGTAGCCCCATTTGATTGAATGATGTTCTGTATAGAACATTTGCCGCCAGGGCGTAAGATATAGCCCTTGTTGTGATGTGGTGTGCTTCAGACTTATCTTCTGACAGCTTTTCAGTATGCAAATATTCTATTAATGGCTTGCGCCAATCTTCATTGATGTCTGCAACTGTATTTATTGCTTCTTCTTTTCCAAGATTGTGTAGAGTTTTGAGATTGATCTGAGATAGGAATTGTTTTCCTTGCACTGTGATTTCAATGAAATCCTCCAGGGGACATGCCATTTCCTTACCAAGTTTTTGTAGAGCGTCGGCATGGGCATTATCTCCCCTAGGAATCTGGTAGAAAGTTACATCAGGAATTTGCTCCAGGAGCTTTATCATGTACTGATGGTATTCTACTAATCTTGGTTTCAAAATTGTGTATTTTCCGGTGACTTGCTGGATGATGAGTTGGGAGTCACCATAGATGACAATGTTTGTTACATCCACTGAGATTGCCATTCCCAATCTGGTGATTAAAGCTTCATATCAATTAATTGGGAGTCACCATTCCCAATCCGATGATAAGTTGGGAGTCACCATAGACAACGGGTTTTTCCCGAGAGTTCACACAAAATTAATACAGAGGCTCGCCGATGGCGCCATCAACCCCGATGACGGTGAGACCGGTGAATTGGCAGTTATGTGGGTTCAAATGGCAATTTTTGGGCAGGACTTTAAACTCAAAAATTTGATTTCTAGTTCATATTTTCCCTCCAAAAATGAAGTGAAACTCCACCAATTTCATTCCTATGGCGTCCAACTCCCCTAATAATCCCAAAATGCAAGTTTTTCAATCGGTAAAAGTTTATTAGTACGGAAGCGCAACGAATCTTCATCAAGTTGCTGACAAAGAAAAGATTAATCAAAGAACAAGGATTTGTGAACTGTGGATTGAATAATTCCACTGTGAATATTGAAGAAACAATAGTTCGGCGAAGATGGGAAGTGATGTGCTACACTACTGCCGCCGTGGTGGTTCCTGTGGTGATTGAATTTAATGCAAATTTGCATGGAATCAACCAAGTAGTTTTTTATGTGTGAGGAAGATGGATCACTTTCACTTCTGCATGGATCAATGAATTATATATGATAGAGAATGTTCCTGTCTTCCACTCTTCCAATTTCGTCCCAATGAGAAACCAGATGAATGAGATTTACCAATATTTAACGGACGAAACTGATGATTGGGAAATAAGAGAAAACGGGTATGTTAGTTTTTTAGCAACACTCCTGAATCCTATTTTGAAACATTGGCACTTTTTCATTTTTGCGAAACTGTTACTGATAATGAAGATTGGTAAAGTTTCTAAAGAAAGTGCCATTTTGAATTAGTGCATCCAAAGGGGACTGCCGATCGACATTAGATCTATAATTGTGAAGTCAGTTTTGGGTCTGATCGTTCATGGATCAACTTATGGGCTTGGATACCCCTCCACAATTTTCTCACTTTGCAGTTAGTTCCAAGTGTCCTATGAAAATTGGGAAAAGGTATTGCTACCTTCGAAGCCTTTGGATCCAACTGAAAGATTCTCAGTTTTTGAAGATGAAAATGACATGACAATTATAGTAGATCAAGCATCTCAGAATTCACTGCCAGCTCAACCCTTAGTCCCTGATAAGTCTCTTGTGTCCTTTGCCGACTGAAGAAATTGGAAAATGAGGTACAAAATGTCATGAATGTGATTAATAATATCTCTGATTTCTTCGATCATCTAGATTGGAGGATGAAGGAACATTTCGAGCACTCTGGATAGTTAGAAGATAGCTTGATACAACTAATGAGGAGGATGAAGTTAATAGAAGAGGGTTCCATTGAAGAATTTCCTTTCTGACCCTTCTACAACCTCTTCGTTCTTGTGCAATCAATGGGTGATCTCAGAGGGGAATCGAGTACCGAGTCTGAAGATTGGTAGATTTATATTAATTATCTGTCTATTTATGTATTTTGATTTGAACTTTGTATTTGCTTTGCTTTAGAATTATGCTTTCAGATCTCTTTATAGTTGAGATTAAGCATAGGATGTTTTGTTTTCAGCATTTTGAGTGTTGTGGCTTTGATTACGACGCTGAATTAATGTATTGAGGTTGAGAAAATAGCAAACTTAGGCGTGTTATGTAACGTACATTGTACCCCTTGGAATTTATATATCAATGTGATGTTTTGTGTTGTGAAAGTTTATATGTGCTAAGTACATCATTTAGTTACTTTAAAATTATGTTTATAATGATTAAAAAGATGTCATTAAGGCTTGAACTTGATTGAAATCGCAAAAATCTAGAATTTGGACAAAATCAATAGCTTCCGCTGACGGCGCCCTCGACGCTGCCGACGGTGAGATTTTTTCGAGACTTAGGATTTTAATTCCAATTGAGCATGCCGACGGTGCCATCGACCCCACCGATGGTGAGCTCACAAAAAACACCTTTAACCGCAATTTTGATCAGTTAACCGCCACTATTCATCATCCCCTTCCTCCTAAAAATATCATTTTCGACCTAGGGCTTGAAAGAACTTGGATTGGGAGGCGATTTCAAGGCTTTTTGACACCGGATTTGATCATCTTTAGGTAAGAGCTTCTCTCCAAGCTAAAAATATTTGATTTTCACCATGGATTTCTTCCACATTGAGGAGATCCAAAAAAACATTGAGAATGTGAAGAAAATTTGGGAAGAAATTCATGGATCTTAATGTTGAACTCTTAAAATTACTATTGGAAGCCATGATTTGCATATTTGAAGTACTTTTTGGAATTTTTCTATAATTTGATTAGATTGAATTTGCTCCATGACCAAAGAGAAGAGTTCAGTTTGCCGAGTCTCGCTTCGTCAATGCGATGGCTTAAACAAAATTTACTTCCATATTTAAAAGAAAGAAGTGCATACAAGATCGAGTTTTTGAAAATCCGGGAGGAGAAATTGAACGAGTTATTGCCAAGTGGAGGTGGGAAAACTTTTGTTACACCACCAATAAAGCTGATGCAAATGTTGTGAAGGAGTTCTACGCCAAAGAAATTTATTCTGATGACAGAATTATTCAAGTGCGAGGATTCCCAGTTGAGTTTACTGCCGCCCGCATCAACACTTTTTATGAAGTCCCAGACTCTTACAGCTGCCAATATGAATCCTTTAGTACAATGGAAGGCCCCTTGAATGATGTGATCAACTTTCTCACTGATGGGAAAGGAACATGGAAGATAAAGTAGCGAGAACGGGTAATTTTTTCTGCTTCCATGCTGAATGCCACCTCTAAGGCGTGACACTATTTCATTTCCTCTACTCTGTTACTGACCTATCACCATAGTGAGGTGAGGTACCATAGTGAGGTAACTAGAGATAGAGCTATTCTGAATTTTGGTATTCAGAATAATAGAACCATAAATGTGGGGAGAATAATTCAGAATATATTGACTACGGCAAGGAGTGAGACTAGTCGAGGTCTAGGACATCTTGGACTTTTTTATACAATTTGCAAACTTTCTGGAGTAGAATTGGAGTAGAATTTATGGGTTTATCC
>NW_018165258.1:376470-376918 GCF_001263595.1 Phalaenopsis equestris | reverse complement strand
AGTGAGAAATGGAGAACTGGGAGTAGAAGTCAAGAACTTTCTACTAGTAGAGATGTACAAGTTATGATTTATGATCTTCCACCTTCTAGTTCCCCTATCCTCTCTGATTTGATGAATGAGTTGACCTTGTAGCAGAAGAGCATATACTTGAGAAGTCAAAGGATTGGAGGTTTAGAACGTCGACACGACTATGATAGTGAGTACCTGCATAGGCATTCAAATTTTGAGGTAGCCTATTATGAAGCTCAGGCCCGACACTATAGAGGTGAGCCTGATGTTACTTTTCCTGAGTGCGCCCGGTTTACTCAGTATCATCCCGATCCACCTGTTGATCAAGGCGATGAAGATATGGGATTTTGATATTGAATGAAATTGATGTACTTATATTTGTATTTTTATTTTTGTGAAATTTTGTAATAGAAATGGATGTTTGTGTATTTGTATTTGA
>NW_018165258.1:375294-376416 GCF_001263595.1 Phalaenopsis equestris | reverse complement strand
TTTAATTTTTGTTATAAAGTTAGTGTTGTTATAGTTAAATTTTGTGTAGTTTAATAGATATTGAGTAGAATTGTGGATTGTAATGTGATTTTTATTTCGCATTTTAATTTTATTTGCTTAGTTTTGTGTTTGTGTTAGGAAATGCTGTGCTTATTTAATGTTTTAGTTTTATACTTATTCCAAAATTTCATTACCCAAAAATTCCTCTAATGATTTAAATGTGTAGAAAGCTCCTAATATTACTCAGACCCGACACTATAGAGGTGAGCCTGATGTTACTTTTCTTGAGTGCGCCCGGTATACTAAGTATCATCCCAATCCACCTGCTGATCAAGGCGATGAAGATATAGCTTGACATTTTGATATTGAATTAAATTGATGTACTTATGTTCGTCTTCTTATTTCTATAATCTTTTTGTAATAGAAATGGATGTTTATGTAATTTAACTTTCCTTTTTTTTTTTCTGTGTTCTTTGATAATTTTTGTTGTAGTTAGTGTTATAGTTAAATGTGCATGTGTAGTTTAATAGATATTGAGTAGAATTGTGGATTGTAATGTGATTTTTATTTTGCATTTTAATTTTAATTGTTTAGTTTTGTGTTTGTGTTAGGAAATGTTGTGCTTATCTAATATTTTAGTTTTATACTTATTTCAAATTTCATTACCCAGAAATTCCTCTAATGATTTATATATGTAGAAAGCTCCTAATATTACAGACTAGGTGAAGTAAAATGTTGAGAAGGCCTGCAAAAATTTCAAAATGATGAAAATGCCAACAATACTGAGGTATGATTTATATTTATAGTTTTTCTTTCCACCAGTATTATTTCATATTTAAAAATTTAAGTTTGGGGGAGGGAAGAAAAAGATTAACTATTAAATGTCCTCTATTTCAATATTTTCAAAATTATTTATATGATTTTATGTAGTGAATTTAATTGAGGTAACTATTTAAATATTATGGTAGATTTAACAAAATAATTTTGTAATGAAAATTAATTTTTGTAACTTAAGATATTTAGTATAAAAGAATAAGATTATAGTTAACTATTTAAAGTAAAGGAAACTATATTTTGAAGTATTAAGAATCTGGAAATTCATTTGAGAAGAAAAGATTAGGG
>NW_018165258.1:374299-374857 GCF_001263595.1 Phalaenopsis equestris | reverse complement strand
GAAGACTAGAACTCTTAAACTTGATGACTAAATAATCTTGTGGCTACAGAGTTAATTCAATTACTTGAATTCTTTCTGAAAATCTCACAATGATATTTATTTAAGTCAAACTTATAGTATTTCTGAATTAAAACATTACTGCAGTAGATCGTAACTTTTATATAGCGCTAAAATTTCTTGAGGGCAAGTAATAGTTAAGTTTGGGGGATTTTGACCAGAGGAAATATGTTGAGATTTTCATACATATTTTATACTATTTTTAATGATATTGCACTTTAAAGAAAGGTATTTTTGATGTTTTGTTGCAGGAATGATGAATTAGGGTCATTAGAGCAAAACAATGCAAAAAAGAGCAAATTTGGAGCGAAAAGGACCAAAATGTGGAGATTTGAACTAGGCCGCTGACGGCTCCCTCGACCTCGCCGACGAAGATTTTTTCCCGAGGCTATAGACAAAAAATCTCAGAAGTCCGCCGACGGCGCCCTCGAGGCCGCTGATGGAGAGCTCGACGGTTATGCCTACTCAAGCTTTGGATAAGGCCAAATTTTGAAGGGATGC